>NW_028073279.1:4554247-4726485 GCF_014824575.4 Sturnira hondurensis
CTAGCTATCAGAGAGATGCAAATTAAAACCACAATGAGATACCACTTAACACCAGTCAGATTGGCTATCATAAACAAAGAAACAAACAACAAGTGCTGGAGAGGTTGTGGGGAAAAGGGGACTCTAGTTCACTGTTGGTGGGATTGCAGACTGGTACAACCACTATGGAAAACAGTATGGAATTTTCTAAGAAAACTAAAAATGAACGTGCCTTTTGACCCAGCAATTCCACTCTTGGGAGTATATCCTAAGAACCCTGAAACACCAATCCAAAAGAACCTATGCACCCCGATGTTCATAGCAGCACAATTTACGATAGCCAAGAGTTGGAAGCAACCTAGATGCCCATCGGTAAATGACTGGATCAAAAAACTATGGTACATTTACACAATGGAATTCTATGCTGCAGAAAGGAAGAAGGAACTACTACCCTTTGCAACATCATGGATGGAACTGGAAAGCATTATAGATACTGGTCTTGCGTTTGTTTCTGAACCCTGTTGGCTTTTGCACTTCTCTGAGCACCTGTTGCTGCCCCCTGGCGGCCCAAGAATTCCTACAACAGAGCCCCTTCCCTTCCCCTAATAAAAACTCACGTCTCAGCATCCCTGGGCCTTGCCTTCTTCTATTCAAAGTTACAAGAAAAGATTTTTGAAGGTTTAAAAATAGTTTATATCTGACACTCTTTTTCAAGTCAAAACAACAAAAACAACCTGGCAAATGTACAGAAGGTAATCATTTTAAGTTAAAAAAATCTTACATTTATGGATTATATGCACATTTTCTTCCATTTGATTTTATGTGTTTACGTGTCTATTTATATACATTTACACAAATACACACTACAGTATATATGTGTAATATAGTACAAGTTCTATCCAGAAAATATCCAGCCATATAATATGAAATATTGAGCATTTACTAGGGGTTCGATGTACCTATTGTATCATTTGATCTCAATAATTCCATGAGGTTGTTTTATAGATTAAGAAACAAGCTAAAGGGCATGCTTCTGGATCTGGATCCTTAGAAACAAGGATATAATTTGGCTTCAATTACCTGTTGTCTGTCTGTATTGATCAAATGAACAGTACCATGCCAAGTTCCCACTTGACTGGGTGCTATATACACATAGCTTATGGCTCTAGAGATGTAGTTTTGCTGTATCTAAGGCCATTTTTTAGTGAAAGTTGCCCTGATCAGCAACACTGCCGACATGAACAGTCGATCCAAAGTCCCCACTGTGATTCCAGAGAGCTCACTCTCATCATTGCTGATTTAAGTCCTGGAAGTTGGAACTGTGATTGGATCAGGACTCAGAAGAATCCTGAGGTTCTCACATGAACAAGTAAAAAGGACACAAGGACAATAACTAAGGTGGGGGGCAGAAATGGGAGGGAGGTGGGGAGCACTGGGGTGAGGCAGGGCTGGGAATATAAGACAGAAAACTGTACCTGAACAAGATTTAAATTTAAAAAAAAGAAATTTAAATCTAAAAAGTGGAATCCAGAGAGAAGCACCAAATCAGTTGTTTTGCCGTAAAAGGATGCAACTTAAGGTCATGTGTTTGGGGGGGTGTAATACTCTCTAAGAGCTCAAGTATTTTAATTTTGTACTTTAATTTTTTGATGTGAGTTATGCTTTTAACTGTTTGATAGCAAAATATTATATGAAATAAAACCACATGACAATAAAAAAAAGGACATTCAAAAAACTCTTGGAAAATACCTCTTTAAAAGTTTTTTATAAACTTGGCTAAAACTTTATCTCAGGGAAAAAAACGGCCGTGATTGTAGTAAAGTTGATTTTAGAGCATGATTTGGTAAGCCTCTTGCAGAAATAAACAAAGATGAATCAAATGGGAACAAACAATAAATAGCTATTAACGCAGAACTTGCTATAGCAAGGGAGTCAGCCACTGTCACTCGGGTTTCGGTAGAGACTCAAAGGCAGGCTGTGTTGGAAAGCTTTATCGTGAGAGGGAGAGAAGGCTTCAGACATGTCCCTGTTTTAGCTTTGTGGGCACAAAGAAACGTAGAGGGGCAAACTACAGGTGAGACATTCCCTGTGATTGGTTAGAAGGGCATATTTGGTTTTCTCTGGTTTGCAGTAAGTTAGAAATTAGTTGATAAGTGAAAGAAGTTCTCAGTGAAGTCCTACTCAGTATGGTCTATTGTCACAGAATTTATTGTTTTGCTTCCTGGATTACTAGAGATAGCTGCCTGACTTCCTACAAACCTGATTTATACCAGATTAACTTCCTAGAATCAGAAAGAGAATAAGGAAGGTGCATGGGAAGAAATATGTTCCCTGGAATCTCAAGTGAGTGTTTAAAAAAGTCTCAATGATATTTG
This sequence comes from Sturnira hondurensis, assembly GCF_014824575.4. NCBI lineage: Eukaryota > Metazoa > Chordata > Mammalia > Chiroptera > Phyllostomidae > Sturnira > Sturnira hondurensis. Next base: position 4,556,602 of record NW_028073279.1, read on the forward strand.
TCTCAGTTTTATTATTGCTAAGTTGCAGGAAAAATAATGACCCCAAATACAGTGGTTCAAACAAAATAAGAATGTCTCTATTTCATAACATTCCAGAGATTAGTAGATGATCTGAGAGAGATCATCATCTATCTTTATATTTATCCACCTAAGATGGACTTCTACTTGCAAAACTATTAATGACTCAGATTCATTTATTGTTATTAATAATTAATACTATTAATTATTATTAATATTACTTTTATAGGTTCTACATATTATTTTTATAGGTTCTTTTAAGTTGTTTCCCTCACCTGTGTGGTCATGGCTGGCTCACCACCAACCCATTTGTGTTCTAACCTATGGAATAGAAAAAGAGAAAGGAAAAGCAGCTTTAAGAAGGTGGTGTAGAGTTTCCACTCACACTCCCACCGACTAGACCTAACATGGCTACATGTAGGTAAAGGAAAGCTTTAAAAATGTAGTGTCTAGCTGCACCACCAACTTGACGAAGGAGAATCCATAACCAAAAGGAAGAAGGGAAAGTTAAATACAAGAAAAATTAGCACTCTCTGCCACAGAGATCATAAGGGCTATCGATTTCATAACTATACTAAGAGAGCCACGGAAGCCCACAGAACACTTTCCCCTCTCTGAAGCATTGTCCTGTCAAGCCCATGAGCCTTGGCAGTGGGTTTAGTCAAATCCTTCCCTACCTACTTCATCTTGGGGATTCCAAAATCTCTCAGGTATTTGGTATAGAAAGCTTACCATCAGAGGGCTGAGAAGTAGTGTGAATGATACCTAATATTTTTTAATATATTGTAAGTTACTGAATAGTATAAAGAAAAATAGAAAATCTTTATTCATTCTCTGTCCCTTGGTGCTCTTAAAATTATTTCAGACCTAATAAAATGAAGAGATACATGCCAGATTTTAACAAGGTCCTAAATTATGCCTTTCTTAGGTATTTTAGCTTTTTTCAATTTAATATCTAAAAATAAACAACTAATCTGGCTAAGAAATTTTGGAGCACTTTGGAAATGGAAATAAAAGACACAAAGTACTACTCACAGTTTTGTCAAAGAATTTGGATGGTTTCGATCTGACTGATGAAGCATGGGGCTCCCACTTAGGCGCCAGACCTCTGGAATCATGGCTGTCCCAGGATTAAGAATGTTATACCTATACGCTCTATACTTGCCTACGCATTTAGTAGAACTACCTCCACATCTATTATCCTAGAATAGTTTTTGCCTCTCTTAGGTGACTTATTGTACATATCTCATTTTAGAGTGCATTTGAACATGCGTGAAAGATCCAAATGCCAATGTGCTTAAGGAACCCTGATCCTCAGTACTTAAGGAAAGAATGTATGTTGGTGGGGAGGCAAATACAAGAGCACCAGTACTTTGGGCCTCAGATATACAAAAGTCCTTAAATTTAGACCTTGAAATGATCTGCAAATGAAGCCATGCATATGAATATTTTATTTGTACATGTGTTATGTATATGTAAATTTTTTCAATTAAGACCACATTTTCATTACTGACTTTCTTCCTTTTATAATACCCTAGAAACCACAAATGTTTATGGGTAAAAGATCATAAAATTCCATAAGAGTAATGAACACTCACACCCCCACTGCCAAGGACAAAGGATGAACTTTGCAGAACCAGTGTAATTTATCTTATCTCTTCTAAAATGTTCTCTCTAAACCACCTTTAAAAATATAGGTAGTGATTGTATTGTGTATGGAGATAGTTCAAGGTAGGAAGAAACTTTGTAATGCTATACTAGAAAAAAAGGGTTTAATTGAAATTTTTAAAATGATTTTTACATAAATGATTCCTAAACTTTGAGACAAGTTTAAGACATCACATTGCCTTTATCCTATGTAGCTATTGAAAATATATTGATTCTTGTCTTCTTTCAAATTACACACTCTAGAAAACTGAGGGACCATAAATATTGGCATCATGAAAATGTTTTGAGCTAAGGGCAGAGAGAAATTTAAAGTCTTTACAAAGAAAATTTGTTTACCTGGTGGAAGCCAGAGGGAGAATCCATTATCTACCACGTAGAATGAGCAAACTCCAAGTACAAACATGTTTCATGAATAGAGCATTTTCTGATTTAACTCGGTCTCCTCTATGTATTCTCTTAGTGACCTGCCAGGCCTGCTTTGGGAATCACAGCCTCACTTTTGCATCTTTTTTTCTAAGGAATAGGGTATTTTCTATTCCAACTCAAAACCAAGGATTCCTAGGGTAGTCATTCCTACAGGAAAAACGAAGTGATAGCAGTTATAATTAATGAATTCAAAGGCAAAATTAAGACAAACTAGTAAACAATAAATCAAGAAAATCTGAAATCAAGACTGAAGTAAAACAGTATTATTTAAAATCCTTGTGTAGTTAACAGGACTTTTGAATACCCCACAGGAATGATTTCAGGATAACTACATAAGAGAGGAAAGGAAACATTTTATATTGAAGATTAAAAGTTCTGGAAATCAAATACAGAGAATGAAAAAAAAGATAGTATACATAGGATATACAAACATGATTTTACAAAGTAAAAACAATAAAAACAAAGAGAGAAAGAAAAAGAGTGAGGGAAAGGGGTGGGTAGAAGAAAAGCAAGGACAGAGGAAGGAAGATGCACAAAGGACCAGCATCTTCAAATGGTACCAAAGGCATATACCCAGGAAATAGCTTTCATATTTTCAGGGCTTCACATATGAAGCCAGTAAATACAGGTAGATAATAACTTTGGCCTTGTTCTCTAAGCACCATTTTTGTTTATTCTAAAACTGATATATAATTAAAATAATAGACATCATCCAACTCCACCTGGGTTGTTATGTTAAATAATGTAATAATGTTACATTCAAGATTATTACAAAATAGTGAGAGGTAAAGGTATAATTGTTGGTGATATTCATGTCCTGTGTATTCCATCATCTTCTGGTTCTTCTTATGCAAGGTCTCGGACCAAGGTAAAAAATTCAGTCCATAGTCATGCTTGGGTAAATCTGTGTGAAGATAAAAGATCTCCACATATATCTCTCCCTTTGGCTTCAAATACTGACATTGAACCAAAGGTTTTTTTTTCTAGAATGAAGTAATGGTTGATGAGGCAAACTTAGAGAAATATTAAATCAGTCAGAACATTTCACCCCAAAGCAGCAGAATATACATTCCTTTCAAGTGCATATGGAACTTTGTCCAGGATAGATCCCATGTTAGGACACAAAACAAGTCTCAGTAAACCTAAGGTCAAAATCATATCAAGCATCTTCTCCAACTACAATGATATGAAACTAGAAATTAACTATAAGAAAAAAATGAAAAACACTCAAATACATGGAGGTTAAATAACATGCTACTAAACAATGAATGGATAAAAAATGAGATCAAGACAGAAATCAAAAGATACCTTGAGACAAATGAAAATAAAACACAACTCATAATCCATGGGATTCCACAAAAGCAGTCATAAGAGGGAAATTCATAATAATACAGGCCTGCCTAAAAAACACACACACAAGAAAATTTCAAATAAACAATCTTACCTTATACCTAAATGGACTAAAAGAAGAAAAAGAAAACAAATTATGTAGAAGAAAGAAAATAGTAAATTTCAGAGCAGAAATAAACAAAATAGAGTCTAAAAAAGTGCAAAAGAGCAAAAAAACCAAGAGTGGGTTCTTTAAAATGATAAACAATATTGACAAACCAAACAAGCAAGCAAAATATGACCAATGACACTCAAATATGGAACAGGCTGACAGGGTCCAGAGGGGAGAGGGGAGAGAATCATAGGGGAAAAGGGAATGGACTCACATGAACAAGTATAAAGGACACATGAACAATAACTAGGGGTGGGGGGGTGGAAAGGGGAGGGAGGCGGGGAGCATGGGGTAGGGGGCGGGCAGGGTTGGGAATATAAGACAGAAACCTGTACTTGAACAAGAATTAAATAAAAATTATATTAAAAAAATAAAAATAAAATGATAAACAATATTGATAAACTTTTTAAACAGATTCATCAAAAAAGAGATTTATTGTAGCATTATTCCCAGTGGCCAAGACAAGAAGACAACCAAGGTGTCCTTCAATAAAGGATTGGATAAAAAAAAGATGTGATGTATTTACTATGGAATACTCCTCAGACGTAAGAAAATATGAAATATTGCCATTTGCAATAACATGGATGGAATGGACCTTGGGAATATTATGCTAAGCAAAATAAGTCAGTCAGAAAAAGCTAAGAACAATATAATTTCACTTACATGTGGGATATAACACTGAAATTCATAGACACAGACTACAGTATGGTGGTTACCAGAAGGAAGGGGTGGGGTAGTAAAGGGTAAATGGGACCAAATATATGGTGACAGAAGATGATTTGACTTTGGGTTGTGGGCACACAATGCCATATACAGATGACATTTCATAGAAACGTACACTTAAATCTTACATGATATTAACCAATGTCACCGCAATAAATTTAATTAAAAAATGAATAAATAAATATTATAAAAAGGTCAAGTATGGTTATAGAGTATTAGTAGATTATACAGTATTTGCAGGATAAAGCCCAAACTCAGAAACAGTCTAAACCTAGACAAATAGCTAAAAAGTCTCCATACTATACAAAGGGTTTTTCAATGCTGAGCCCATGGTTAGGAAATGACATCACACAGGGCTCTTCAGCTCTCTGTACCTCTGCTCAAACATCCTTTCCCCAATCAGTTTTCAAAGTCCATAAATTTGCTTCACCTGTGGTCCCCAAAGTCTTCTTGCCGTCCTTTTATTTCCCATGCTTGGTGTCATTTTCTTCATTCTTTGTTCTTCAAATCTATTTATGGTGATGTCTGACCTGATGATAATAACAATAAAAATAATATCAACTGCCAAAAAATGAAAAAGTAAATAAATAAAAACAAGTACTGTCTTGTAAAACTTGAACTATAAAAAAAACAAAAGAAAAAGAGAGAGAAGACCCAAATAAATATAATCACAAATAAAAAAGGAATGACTACACCACAGAAATACAAAGAATTATAAGAAACTATCACAAACAACTATATTCCAACAATTAGACAATCTGGAAGAAATGGATAAATTCCCAGAAATATACAATTTTTCAAAGCTGAGTCAAAAATAAACAGGGCTTTTGAACAGACCAATTATAACCAACAAAACTAAATTAGTAATAAAAAAAACTCCCAGTAAACAGAAGTCCTGGACCAGATGGCTTCACAGGTGAAATTTTCCAAAAATTCAAAGAATTAATACCTACCCTCAAACTATTCCAAAAATTTTAAGAGGAGAGAAGACTCCCAAGCTCATTTTACAAGGCCAGCATCAACCTAATTCCAAAGCTACATAAAGGCACTGCAAAGAAAGAAAATTGTAGGCCAATATCTTTAATGAATATACATGCAAAATGCTCAACAAAATATTAGCAAACTGAATGTAACAATATATTTAAAAGATCAGACACCATAACAAGTAGGATTTATCATTGGGATGCCAGATTGATACAATAACCACAAATTAATGTGATACACCACATAAACAAAATAAAGACAAAAATCACATGATTATATCTATAGGCGCAAAAAAAGCATTTGAGAAAATCCAGCATGCATTTATGATAAAAACTCTTAGCAAAGTGGGAATAGAGGGAACGTACCTCAACATAATAAAGGCAATAGATTACAAACCCACAGTCAACATCATGCTCAATGGGAAAAAACTAAAGGCATTTCCCTTAAACTCAGGAACAAGACAAGAATGTCCACTTCCACCACTCTTATCCCACATATTACTGAAAGTCCTAGCCACAGCAATCAGACAAGAAGAAAACATAAAAGACATCCAAATTGGAAAAAAAGAAATAAAATTTTCAGTATTTGCAGATGACATGATACTATATACAAAGAACCCTAGGGATTCCACCAAAAATTCTACTAGAATTGATAAATGAATTCAGTAACATAGTAGGATACAAAATACATACTCATAGATTGGTTGCATTTTTATAGACTAATAATAAACTGTCAGAAAGGGAAACTAAGAAAATTCTATTTACAAGTGAATTTAAATAGATAAATAAATAAAATACCTAACAATAAATTTAACCAATGAGGTAAAAGAACTATACTCAAAAATTTATAGACACAGAAAAAAGAAATTGAAGATACAAATAATGGAAGCATATACTGTTTTCATGGATTGGAAAAATAAACATCATTAAATTGTCCATACTACCCAAAGCAACCTATAGATTCAACACAATTCTTATCCAAATACTAATGGAATATTTCATAAAACTAAAACAAATAATCCAAAAATTTATATGGAACTTAAAAAAATGCCAAGTAACCATAGCAGTTTTGAGAAACAAGAACAAAGTTGAAAGTATCATGTTACCTAATATCAGGTTATACTACAAGGTTATAGTAATCAAATGGCTTGGTACTGACATAAAAACAAACATAGATCAATGAAACACAATAGAGGGCCCAGAATAAATTTATACTTATATTGTCAATTAATGTTTGACAAAAGAAATAAGAACATACAATGAGGTAAAAACAATGCATTCAATAAATAGTGTTGGGAAAATTGGATAGATATAAGCAAAAAAAAGAAGGAAGGAAGGAAGGAAGGAAGGAAGGAGGGAAGAAAGAAAGGCTAAACCACCACCTTATACAATATACTAGAATAAACTCAAAATGGATTAAACACTTAAATGTAAGAATCACGAAACCATAAACTACTAAAAGAAAACATAGGCAGTAAAATCTCTGACATACATGTTAGCAATATTTTTTCTGGTACATCTCCTCAGATAAGAGAAACAAAAGAAAAAATAAACAAATGGGACTACATCAAACTAAAAAGTTTTTGCACAGCAAAGAAAACCGTCAACAAAATGAAAAAAAAAAAGAACCTCCTGGATGGGAGAAGGTATGCAGCAATAATAATCCAATAAGGGGTTAATATCCCAAATTTATAAAGAACTCTTACAACCAAACACCAAAAAGCAAACAGTTCTATTTAAAAATGGACCAAGGATCTGAATAAACATTTCTCCAAGGAGAACATAGAGATGGTCATTAGACATATGAAAATATGCTTAATGTCACTAGTCATCAGAGGAATTCAAACTTAAACCCTAATGAGGTAATATCACATGCTTGTCAGAATGTCTATCACTAGTAAATCCACAAAAAACAAGTGTTAGCAAGGATGTGGGGAAAGGGGAACCCTTGTGCACGTGGTACAGCCACTGTGGAAGACAGTATGAATGTTCCTCAAAAAATTAAAAATAGAACTATCTTATGACCCAGCAATTCCACTTTTGGTAATATATTGGAAGGAACCCAAAACACTAATTCAAAAGAATACATGCACCCCTTATATTCATTGTAGCACTATCTACAATTGCCAAGCTATGGAAGCAACCCAAGTGCCCATCGGTAAATGAGTGGATTAAAAAGTGGTGGTACATATACAAAATGGAATACTACTCAGCCATTAAAAAATGAAATCTTGCCATTTACAACAACATGAATGGGCCTAGAAAGTGTTATGCTAAGTGAAATAAGTCAGCAGAGAAAGACAATTAATATGGTTTCATTTATACAAAATCTAAAGAACAAAATAAACCAACAGAAAAACAGAAACAGGATAACAGATGCAAAGAAAAAAACTGGTTGCCAGATGGAATGGTGGTTAGGGGACCCGGTGAAAAAGATGAAGGGATTAAAAAGTACAAATTGATAGCTACACAATAGTGACAGGTGGTAAAGTACAGCGTATTTTATGTAGTCAATAATATTGTAAGAACTAAGTATGGTGCCACATGGGTACTAGAAGTATTGGGGGGAACACCTTGTAAAGTATATGACTGTCTAACTACTGTGCTGTATACCTGAAACTAATAACAAAATAATATTGAATTTCAAATGTAATTGAAAAATAAAATTAAATCGAAAAGGCATCTTAGCCATGATTGGTGTGGCTCTCTTGGTTAAGCCATGCCAACCAAGTGAACTTTTGTCCCTCAAAGCCAAAAGTCACCTGTTCAATTTCTGGTCGGTGCATATTCCCAGGTTGTGGGCCCAGTCCCTGGCTGGGGCATGTGGGAGATGCAAATGAGCTGTGTTTCTCTCACACATCAATGTTTCTCTCCCTCTCTTTCTCCCTCCCTTCCCTTCTTTCTGAAACTAAATAAATAAAATCATTTTTTACGTTTTTTTTTTAAGAATCTCTTAGGGAGACTTTAAAATACGCTAATGCCCAGGCTCTACCCCAAACCAATTTAATAAAATCTCTGCAGCTGAGCTCAGCTCTCTATTGTTCTTTTAAAAGCCCAAGTTATTCAAATAAGCTGGCAATAATAAGAAATATTGAAGACCAATAAATTAAACCAATCAAATAGCAGAAGAAAGTCAGCACTTGTTCATAAATCTGATCTCAATTTTAGTCCCAGCTGTGCTTTGAATTTTATTTGTGGCTTTTAAAAGTTATGTCACCTCTTGGACTCTAGTTTTCTCAAAGTTCAAGTGAGATCATTGAATTAGATCATTTTTAAAGTTAAAGTGAGATAATTAATTAAGTCAACATTGTTCTTTCTTTTTTTTAACATATTTTATTGATTATACCATTACAGTTGTTCTATTCCCCTCCTTCATTCCCCTCCACCCGCACACTCCCTCCCCCACCATTCTCCCCACCTTAGTTTATAACCACGTGTCTCAAGTTCTTTAGATTCTATATTTCCCCCACTATTCTCATCCTCCCCTCTATCCATTTTCTGCCTACCATCTATGCTATTTTCTGTGCCTTCTCCCCCCTTCTCCCCCTCCCACCCCCCTGTTTCTAACCCTCCATGTGTTCTTCATTTCTATGGTTCCACTCCTGATCTAGCTGTCCTCTTGGTTTGCTTTTGTTTTAGGTGTGGTTGTTAATAACTGTGTGTTTGCTGTCCTTTCACTGTTCATATTTTTCATCTTCTTTTTCTTATATAAGTCCCTTTAGCATTTCATATAATAAGGGCTTGGTGATGATGAACTCCTTGAACTTGACCTTATCTGAGAAGCACTTTATCTGTCCTTCCATTCTAAATGAAAGTTTTGCTGGATAAAGCAATCTTGGCTGTAGGTCTTTGGATTTCATGACTTGGAATACTTCTTTCCAGCCCCTTCTTGCCTGTAAGGTCTCTTTTGAGAAATCCGCTGACAGTCTGATGGGTACTCCTTTGTAGGTGACTGTCCCCTTATCCCTTGCTGCTTCTAGGATTCTCTCCTTCATTTTGGTCTTGGCTAATGTAATTATGATGTGCCTTGGTGTGTTCCTTCTTGGGTCCAACTTCTTTGGCACTCTCTGAGCTTCCTGGATTTCCTGGAAGTCTATTTCCTTTGCCAGACTGGGGAAGTTCTCCTTTATTATTTGTTCAAATAAGTTTTCCACTCGTGGCTGTTTCTTTCCCCCTTCTGGTACCCCTATAATCCGGATGTTGGAACGTTTAAAGATGTCCTGGAGGTTCCTAAGCCTCTCCTCATTTTTTTGAATTCTCATTTCTTCATTCCTTTCTGGTGGGATGTTTTGTTCTTCCTTCTGGTCCATTCCATTGATTTGAGTCCCAGTTTCCTTTCCATCACTATTGGTTTCCTGTGCATCTCCCTTCATTTCAATTAGTTTAGCCTTCATATGTTCCTCTAATTTGTGACTATGTTCCTCTAATTTGTGACTATAATCTACCAGTTCTGTGAGCATCCTGATAAATAGTGTCTTGAATTGTGCTCCTGAGAGGCTGGCAATTTCTCGGTCGCTTAGAGTTATTGGCTCTGGGACTTTGAGTTCTTCTTGCACCATCTTTTGGGCTGTTCGTGCCTGTTCTGTAGCAGGATCGGAGCCCTAAAGTGTTCACTGGAGCAGGGCAACTAAGTCGCTGGGTTGTGACGTTGTATGTGGGGGCGGGGTCGAAGAGGGACAATGGCTTCCCTCTGCCGCCTGCCGCCGTGGCCCCCACTGGCACCGCAGCCACCACCGTCACCAGGCCTACGCGTTTTGTTCCACTGCATGCGAGTGTGCCACCGCCGTCAGCCCTCCACCACTGGGTTCGCCCCCTGGGGCCTGCGTGGTCCGTCTCACTGTGCGCGAATGTGCAACCGTGCTCAGTCTGCCCCACACCCTGACTGGTTCCGGGCTGCCTGCGCGCCTAGGTCAGGGATCTGTCCTGCCCGACCCAGCTCCGCTGCTGGCTCCGCCTCTCTTACTGTCCCCGTTGAACGGTTCCTAGTTGTTGGGCTTCCATATAATTCCGTTTTCTGGTCTTTGGGTGTGTCCTAGTTCTCCAAACCTTTGTTGTGTTCAAACTTGGTTGTGGGAGAAGGCACAGTGTTTCCACCTATGCCTCCATCTTGGCGGAAGTCCTCAACATTGTTCTTTCTGAAAACAGTTTCACTCAGCATTTTCTTTCTGAATGTACATGAGATACACATCTTAACACGCCTGATAAGATTCCCTATCTTCTCCACTGTTTGGAGGCTAGTCCACCAGTCTCTTCTCCCTCCGCTTCACTCTAGCCCTAGTTAGCCTGTTTAGTTCCTTGATCACCTGTAAGGCCTCTTTGCTTCCTGGTCTTCATATGTTATATCCTCTCATTAGAAAATACTCTGGAACAACTCCCTCCTCACTCAACTAAGTCAATATTATCTAAACATAATTACTTTTCATTTACTCCATTATCTGACTCATAAGTGATTTCCAGAATGAAAGGCAATCACAGATGAGTAAGCACTTTAAAAGATTTTTTAAATATAAACCTAAAAAAACGCCATGGATTTTCATAGGAAGATAAACCTATCATTAAGAGGTCTTTTGAGGGATGACTGTGAGGTCAGTTTTGTGACAGAATATGGTAAAAGTTTGAGTTGTCCATATTATTTCCCACTCCCAATAATTACTGTTTCTAAAAGGTCATTTTCGGAAAGGTCAGGAAATGAAAAGACATGCATTGGAAGAGACTGAAAACAGAGGCTCCTCTTTCCCATAAACCCTACAAATGAGTACTTCAAGGTCCCAATGAGAAAAGACCTTTAAACTCTCCCTGCCTTCTACAACAGGATAATAACTGTGGGAAGGAGTGGAAGGCCTGATTATATTTTAAAGGCACAATGGGAGCTGTAGAGCAAGGAGAAGAATCCTGTTATACTTTCCCACAGATGCCAGACAATTTTACTAGGAAAGCACGTTATGTAATCGTAATACAGATGCAGGGCCAAGTCTCAGAACATTTAAGTACAAGTGTATTCCAACCCCCACTCCATTCTTTACTATGTATCCCCATATGGAGCCTCCCAAGGCACAGAATGACACTGGGTTGCACCTGGCCACTCTTGACATCCTGTTGCTGTGCACTCATGCTTCTCCTACTTACTCAGTCCTCTTGCTGCTTTACCCAGGAAGACACAAAGCATAAACAATGAAATTTTTAAAATTCCAGCTAGAATATTATGATCTGTCTGTGACTACAAAGCAGAGAAATGAAGGGCAAGCAGGGGGAAATTCACTAGAAATATGTCAATGGCAAGTAGGTGGTTTGGCTTCAGGTAACACTGGGAGCAACCCATAGTGATGGGAGGGGGAAAAAAAGAGCACATGGGTAAAAATGAAAGTACAGTGAAATTTGCCAGACAGATCATTTAGTTGTATCATGGTGGTTCTTATTTCCTTGGAATATTAGAAGTTAATGGAGTGAGAAAGTGTGAAAACACCTCCGAATTGGAAAGTATATTGATCAGGAAACTAAGATGGCTGGATAGTTAAAGAGGCAACACGGGGTTGCAAGGCCAACACCTCGACTTGAGACTTGTAGTCATGAATGCAAAATGAGAGCAGTTTGCAAAGGTGTGTCACCGGAACTGCAACCACATTCCGTGGGGAATAGACAGGTAACTAGTGTTGCCAGTTAAGTGAGACAGAAAGAAAGAAGGTCACATGGGAGTTGAGGTCGATTACAATGAATGTGATAAGATCATGGAGTCTAACCTGGACAAGGAGAAGAGTGAGAAATAGGAAACACTGGACAGTAAAATGTATTGAAGCCAATGAGTTTGAGTTCTATGGGGTAATACATTCAGGTAGACTTGTTACCATAAAGGAGTTAGGAAGAAAGCTGTTTAAAATTGAGATTTCAGAGGGGCTGCCATTACTAATAATGACGATATCTACAGTGGTATTTCACAAACTTTTTAGACCACACCTTTCAAAAAGAAAGCAATGTACCAGCCCTGGCTGGTGTGGCTAACTGGATTGAGTGCCATCCTGCTAACCAAAGGGTTGTCGGTTGACGCCCAGTCAGGGCATATGCCCGGGGAGTGGGCCAGGTTCCATGTTTAGGGTGCATGAGAGGCAACCACGCATTGATGTTTCTTTCCCTCTCTCTCTCTCTCTCTCCCTTCCTCTCTCTCTAAAAAAAAAAGAAGAAAAAATAAAACAATGTTCCATAGATATTTAGTATACATGTACATATTTTCACAAAACAATACTTATCTTTAAATACATTCTGACAGTTTAAATGCTATTCCATTCTCATCTTAAAGTTTTAGTTACTGAATATAGTTAGTTCAAGCACCACTTACATGTCACAATCTGAAGTCTGGAAAAAACTGGTCCGGGATAGCTGCAAGTGAGATATTTTTGTTGGTATTGAAATTGCCAAGAATAATGATAGAAGCGATGGTAGAAATGAAAATGCTTAGCCAGATATGAAAACTTTATATTAATTAATTTTCCCATAAAAATAAAATTATAATAAATTAATAGATAATTCCACTAGTTCTTTATAAAACAAAGTATAAAATTTTTAATAAAATAAATCAAATAAACACAATTTTTTTCTACTTTTGGTTCTATAACTTATAGGTAAGACTTAATGTACACTTTAACCTTTGGTTGTTTTTCCAAACACATGGCAATCTAAAACTGTGTTTGTTGACAAATCATGCCTGTTTGGACTAGGATGTGTCACATATAAATGGGGAGCAATTGACAATTTTTAAATTTTATTTTTATGTTAACTGACATATAACATTAAATTCATTTCAGGTGTAAATCATGATTTGATATTTGTTTATATTGCAAATGATCACCACAATAAGATAGGGTGGTTATGTTGTATGTATGAAAAATACTTGGTTTTTATCTTCATACAGTTTGTAATCTAGTTCAAAATAATGGTGTTGGATAAGTAATCAAAAATAAATATAGAGGTACAACTTTGATAAGAGCAGTAGTGTGCTATCTGAGAGAGAACATGGACTAGGGAAGTGGTGTTTAGGAAGTCCTCTTTCAAAAAATGATATTTTAACTGAATCCTAAAAGATGAGTGAGAGATGGCCATGTGGCAAACCACTTATCATTCTATACTTTACTTTGTCATTGAAAAGAGAGAGCCAAAATAATAGAACCTCACGGTGAGATGGAGCTTCAAAGTCCTTGTAGTCTGACNAGTGGCTTACACGGGTTATTATTAGTTCTCATGACCCTTTGACATATATCCTGTTATTATGAGCAATATGAAAACTCTGAGGCTCCGAGAAGTTAACTAACTTTCCCAAGGTGACACAGCAATTAAGTACCGGGAGCAGGATTGAAACCCAGGCAGTCAGGCTCCTGAGCCTGCACATTTCACCACTGGGACCCCCTTTCTATCGGGCCCCCAGAGGATATTTGTGGGCTGACCGATGACACCACACTGCCAGAGCCAGGAGAAGAGCCTTGGTGGGATCAAACATTTACACCGTCCCTCAAATATCTGTCGTGGAGTGACAGCTGGCAGTTGATAAGGTTTGACATTTTCAAATCAATTTCTATCGATTGCTTTCTCCTCAAGAAAGGACAAGAGTTTGACGGATAAAAGCCAGAGCCCAGTGCGCTTGGGCACAGCGGGGAGGGGTGGTGCAGCGTGAGCTGTGCAGAGGACAGCGGGGACATTCCTGAATCCTTTCCAACAAATCTCTGCCAAAATGTCATTATCGCAGCAAACTTGCTTGTTTTCAAAGGCAGTTAGTAAATATTTTCCTAATTACTATTTTAGATGTTTCCTCACACATTAATTCATTTAATCCTCACCACTACCCTTGAGAGAGAATGTTCTTTTATGTGCGGAAGACAAAATAAATGGAGTTGGCTTTGCTATGCAGTGGTGCTAGCCACCACCATCCCCATTCTCTGAGCTGTTAGTAATGGCAGGATTTTTCTCTGTTGCACCGGTACATGCAAAGCAGCTGCCTAGGTTTCAGGGGAGGTTACTGTAAGGTTACGACAAAATGGAAAATGCAACAAGGTGTAAAGCAGGATGTTATTGCTGAAGGCTGTACTCCCCGCCCCCAGAATGTTCCAGGAAGATGGGACGAGTGGTTAGCCAAGTAAATAGCCAAATAAGGTAAATATGTGGAGCAAGGCAGACCGCCAGAATCTGCCCGCCAACAAGTAACCCCGCCAATCAAAAGAAAAAGCTGTGTTCAATTGCACCAATTGCTAACAGCCACATCTGCTTCTGGATACGGCTTGCTTGCTGCGCTCTATAAAACCCCTGTAGTCTGTAAGCCAGGCGCGACTTCCATATTGCAGCTCTGAGGAGCTACGTGACTCCGGTCACAGTTGGGGAAGTTCGCCCCTGCGCAGGTAAAGCTTTTGGCCAATAAATAACATCACGAGCTCTAAGTGCCTGGACATTTGGTTTCTCGCCATTCGAATACAACATTTGGAGGCCCCAGCGAGATTTTAACTTCCCGCCGGGGAGGTTTCGTCCAGGAACCAAAAGAGAACCGCCGGGCCCGGTAAGTTTTTGGGAGGATCCTCATTTAGTTTTGGTGGTCTAGACCTTCAGAGCCTCGAGGTGGTAGGCGAGACGTCGCCGGTAGTCCACTCGGGGGATTCCCAAGGAGAGGACGCTCTCGGGAATCGGAGCTAGACTCCCGTGACAAAGTCGAAGTTGGTTTTACTTTTCGCGCTGCGCCATGCTGCGAAACGTATGCCTGAGAACCGCGGTTCGCCTGTGTGTGATCAGAGAGTTTGTTTGTCCGTGTGTTTCCTGTTAACCTTAATTGCTGCCCTCCTCACTTTTATTTCTGAAGTCCCCAAGGTTATCCAGAGGACCNCGACAAAATGGAAAATGCAACAAGGTGTAAAGCAGGATGTTATTGCTTAAGGCTGTACTCCCCGCCCCCAGAATGTTCCAGGAAGATGGGATGAGTGGTTAGCCAAGTAAATAGCCAAATAAGGTAAATATGTGGAGCAAGGCAGACCGCCAGAATCTGCCCGCCAACGACTAACCCCGCCAATCAGAAGAAAAAGCTGTGTTCAATTGCACCAATCGCTAACAGCCACATCTGCTTCTGGATACGGCTTGCTTGCTGCGCTCTATAAAACCCCTGTAGTCTGTAAGCCAGGCGCGACTTCCATATTGCAGCTCTGAGGAGCTACGTGACTCCGGTCACAGTTGGGGAAGTTCGCCCCTGCTCAGGTAAAGCTTTTGGCCAATAAACAACATCACGAGCTCTAAGTGCCTGGACATTTGGTTTCTCGCCATTCGAATACAACAGTTACAGGGTCATGGGACAATATTTTTTAGTAACTATCTGGCTCTTATCCAGTATAAACTCACATCCACGACCTCATTTGCATCATGCTCTAGCTAAATCTAGCCAAATGGTAGATGTTTCATTCCTTATTCACACTCATCTAATTAATCAACTCCTACTGAATGTTACTAGCCACTAAATCTGGAAATAAAGCATGATGTTAGCAGAATACAAATAAATTGGAATGGAAAGGGCAATTGAAATAGAACTAAATTCCTTGGCTTAAGTCAGGATCCTCCTCACCCTAACTCCAACATAATTTTTCAGGTTTATTGCACTGCTGTAAGTATACAGAATTGGCCATGCACAAAAAAAGGCACAGGCCCTGCATGAAGAAAGATCTCCTAGGGAAAAAATAGATACAGTTTACAGGCTATCATTCCCACAGTACTGCCACACTCCCTTCTTCGCTCCCCTACAGTTGGGCCATTGTACTGTGGGTATGTTTCCAGAACCAGAGAGGAAAGACTCTGGTTGATAGGCATGTTTGGGCTAAATTCTTCTCATTCAACTTTACTCATTTTAACTCTGTATTGGCATCAGCTTCCCTTGGAATAATCTCTTAAAAGTTACTGTGCTTTGGGTTTTTAGAGTGATGCTAAAAAACACAATAGCCTGTGAACATAAAGTTGTGCTACGAGAGAACTTAATCTGAGAGTTTCCATTTTTTTAGGTCTATCAGACACCTGGGAAGGCAGTATGTTATTATAGATAAGAAAAAAGAAAAATTGATGAAGGAAAGGGAGGAAGGGAAGGAGGGAGAGAGGGAGGGAGGAAGGAAGGAAGGAAGATTAGATTCACATCAGCATATCTGCGTTTCAGGCTTGCACCTACAATTATCTCAGTCCCCTAAAGTCCTTTACTCTTCTTAGTTTCAATTTTCTCATGCATAAAATTATATGATTAGACCAGATGATCAGTACGTTTTCTTCTGGTTTATTTTAACTTATTTTGTAAGGGAATTTATTGAGTTACAATTAAGACAATACGATACACAGAGCTCAATAATTCTTTGTCCCTCTTGTTCTGATGTATTTTGTTTTATTGTAATTTCTTAATTACATATTTTTGAAAAAACATAAACTGCTTGTGAAATCCAGAGGTAAAGGTACACAACTATCCACTGATAAGAGACAGTAAATTGGTCGGCAAAGGAGTTAACTAGGGCCACGAATGTTTCTTTGTTCTGATGGGAAGGTTATTGCAGTTGTTGTTGCATAAGCAGCTGACATTCAGACTCAGTGTAGCTCTTTCAGGATTCTGGTAGGCTTTTTAGGTGGAGGCAGGAAAAAACCCAGACAACTTGAACCAAAATAAGGCCCAGCTACTCCAAGGGCACAGCAAGTTCCTTGAAAATTAAAAAATATAACTCTTTTCTCAACATGGATTTTTCTGAAACGATCCTGGCAGTTTTCATTTACCACCCTTGAAAGACACATTTGCTTTCACAGGTTATCTAATTAAAGAGCCCAGCAGGTCTTCATAGTCTTCGCTAGTGAGAATATTGAAAGTGTGCTCAATAGTGGAGCACCACGCCCACTCTTCCCTACAAGACTAGAGAACCCACTTCTTTCCACCATCTCCCACTCATGGGAAGTTTGGAAGCAAAAAGCATCACACTGAAGCTTCAGATTCTTCTTCAATACTGTGTCACATACACGGACAGTGTTGGGCACAGCTTTCCTATTGGAGGAGAGTAATTTTCTCAAGAGAAAGGGCAGAGTTTCAGGTATACTTAAAGTAGCTGTCTTCATTTCACCTCACCAGACCAAAAAGAGAAAATCCAAATTAAAAGTAATGGACTGTTGATACACATCTTTTAAAAAGGCCTAAATTTTTAGATACTTTAAAAGACTTTCATTTGGAGTAAACCAAATTATGTAGGAATTTAATAATTTTTCTCCTACATTTTAATTCCCACTTGAAATTGCACCAACCCTTCAGTAGAGCAATAAATGCATATTCACACAATTAAATGTACTACTCTTGGAAACACTAAAAGAGTAATTATATTTTTCCATCTGCCCTTGATTTTTCATAAAGGTGATATAAACATATCACAAGTGCAAGTCAGTGATTGGTGGTGCAAGAGGGAAGCCCGCAGCGAAATTGGGAATTGTGAGGCAGGTCCGTGTGCTAGAAAAGCATTCCAGAGAGGGCATGGGGGAAAAAAAGACTAAGCATTGTACTTATTGTAGGTTAGAGTACATTAATTACCCTCTGAGAGGGAAAACAGAAAACTATCTATGTGCCCATTGTTATTGTTATCATTGTTATTAAAATTATGTGCTTTTGGCTCAATGGCTTAGCATATAACTGAAACATACACAGTCTGATTATCCAGTGACACCTTAACCTTATTCCATTTCTCTCTTCCTTTACCTCCTTCTTATCATCATGCTTTTTCCCTTGCCTCTCTGATACCTTCTGACGTATGAAGCTCAGTGTATTGGTTGCATTATGATATCCAGACAGTTTATATTCAAATTAAGAGCTTGTTCAGGATTTATTGTCTTATTTGCATATATAAGTCTTTTTATAATTGTTAGGAACTTTAAAATATTTTATCTTTTTATTTTAAGTAGTTCATTTAAATTTGTAATCAGAAATTGTCATAATAAAGGGAAAATTAAAAACTCACCCATGTTTCACATAACAAATCTGAAATGCTTTTTTTCCTCCAAGTAAGCTCCTCAGAAACACATCTAGCATCTCAAAACGTCTCCAAGTCTAGTCTCAGATGTCATAAAGAAGAACCCTCTGGGGAAGCCTGATGGCTTCATACTTAAAATCTATTCTCCTGGCAACTCTGGAAATTCAGATATGTTCCAGGCAAAACTTCTCCCTAAGAAGCCATAAATCTGGATAACGGGGGAAAGGAGAAAGGACTAGTCAAAGAACCTGTATGAATGACCCATGGACATGGACAACAGGGTGGGGATGGACTGTGGGAGTGGGGGTGGCAGGTGGACTGGGCGGAAGAGGACAAATGGGGGAAACTGGGACAACTAATAGAATAGCAATAAAAAAATTTTAAAGAGAAGTCATAAATCCAATCTCAAGTTCTCAGAATTTCTAAAGCAGAATAATTTTATCCAAATCTCCTTTTTGGTGAATCTCTTTTGTTGGCTTCTATAGCCTCCCTCCTATCAAACAAATTTGGCTAGGAAGTTCTTAATTCTAAAAGAAACCTTCTCAATACATATTGTTTAGGATGAACTCGGCTATGCTAAAGCAACAAATAACCCCACAACCTCATTTTCATAACACACTGAAAGTTCATTTTTTGTTCACATTTATGTGGGTTGATTAACTCTCTTCCAGAAGATGATCCAGCAAGTCCTGTGCTTACTCATGCCATTAGGAACACCATGAATCCTGTAGTTGCCATGAAGAGGAAGCTGGAATAAACGGCCTTCCTTAAAGATCACAATGAAGAAGTAGCTTAAATCATTACTGCCCATATTCCATGGCCCCAAACTAACTGCATGAGAGACTCAAAAGAACAGTTTTGAAGTGCGCTCAGAAAAAAAATTGCATGCTATTCTCACTGCTACATGCTATAGTCCTTAATGCCAAGAAGCAACATAGAATTTCAGCACCACAGTTACTGTGAAATACATAATTAAATTTTTCTAATTCTGAAAAGTTTTGGAGATCAGTTCCCCAAGGATTTTCTCAGACTCTAGCAAGATAAAAAAAATAAACATATTGATACATACTTACATGCATGCCTTTATTCCCCCACGCATCCGTTCAGTTAATAGTATTTTTTTAAGATTTTATTTATTTATTTAACTTTAGAGGGGAAGGAGAGAGGGAAAGAAACATCAATGTATGGTTGCCTTTCATGTGTCCCCTGCTGGGAGTTGGCCTACAGGGAACCAGCCTGCAACCCAGGCATGTGCCCTGACTGGGAATCGAACCTCGATTCTCTGGTTCGCATGCCTGTGCTCAATCCACTGAGCTACACCCGCCAGGGCCAGTTAATAGTATTTTTAATGTAAGCAAAAATATGGGTTTTGCAGTCTGCTCTTTTTCATGTAATAATCTCTCTTAAATATTGTCCTATATCAATATATGTATCAGCACATTGTATAGAATATATTATATCATTTCTATAGTTACAGAACTCACAGTGCTCCCCTATTGAAAGACAGGTTGATTCTAGAGAATTCATTTCAATAAGTGTCTTTCAGCCCTAGCCAGTGTGGGTCAGTTGGTTGTATCATCATCCTGTGGACCGAAATGTTGCAGGTTTAATTCCCAGTCCAGGCACATGCCAAGGTAGTTGTTAGGTCCCCAGTCAGGGGCATATAAGAGGCAACTAATCAATGTTTCTTCCTTGCATCGATATTCCTCTCCCTCTCTCTCCCTCCCTTTTCTCTCTCTCCCTTTCTCTCTCTTTCACACACACACAAAAGTATATATTTGAATAAATATGTAATTAACTCTGTCAGATTAATTCCTAGAGGTAAACAGTTGTCAGACTCAAAAACTAAAAATTAATGTTAGTTGTTCCTACTTGTGATAATTAATGTAACCAAGATGATTGGTATATATTTTCTAATTGGTGTTGTTCTGCCTCCTTTGCTTACCTTTAATCGTCTCTTTGTACAGGTGTTTTATTTTAAGAATATATTATGTAGCTTAATTATGAGGGTCTCACTCATTGCAGTTGCTGAGTCTAAAAGTAGAAATAAAAGCCAAGGCTATAGGAAAAGAATGAGAAAAAGGAGAAAAAATAAGTTTAAAAAAATGAAAGAGAAGAAGAAGGGAAGGATGAAAGAAGAGGAAAAACATAGGTAAACAAGCAGATATTCAGAGAGGAAGGCAGGAAGAACCCCTTGGAAAATAAATAGAATTATGTTTTCAGTTTTTTTAAGCCAGATTAATATTAACACCAAACCCCAAGAAAAAGAGTACAAAAATTAAAAACTACAGACTATTAATATCCTTTGTGTAATTACCTCAAAAATTCTAAATAAAACACTGTCAAGTAAAACCCAGCAATACATTAAAGAATAATTGTCTACAACCAAGTGAGATTTGTGTCACAATAAATTTATTTCTAGACTTCCTAACACTGCATTATTTCCAGTACCCAGAACAGTGGTTTGTGCTTTAAATAAATATGTACTAAGTTGATGAATAAATGCATGAAGATAAAAACATCTTTAAATATAACTCAATGTGTTAATAGACCCAAGGAGGAAATTTATGTGGTCATCTCTAGAAATGCAAAAAAAGCATTGATAAAATTCAGCATGTACAAGGTATTCCCAATTTTAAAATATAAGTAAATACAAAATTCTTGATAAGATGAGATACTTTCTTAACATTATTTTAGATAAATTTAGAATCAACTAAAAATCCACTTAGAAGCCCTGGCTGGTATAGCTCAGTGGACTGAGCATGGGCTGTGAACTAGAGTTGCCAGTTTTGATCTGCCTGCACACGCCTGGGTTGTGGGCCAGGCCCCCAGTGAGGGGTGTGCAAGAGGCAACCACACATTGATGTTTCTCTCTCTTTCTCCTTCCCTTCCTCTCTGTCTAAAAATAAAATAAATAAAACCTTTTTAAAAAATTAAATTGCATTAAATTAAATTAAAGAAGAAAATTCATTAGAAGCAATGACACAATCCATGAAGCTAGATCCTGCCACATTTTGTACAAACTAATGGTTTTAAAATATGTAAATAAAAAATTAGAAATAAATGGAAGACTATATACAACTTAAAATAATAATAAAAAGATACTGCAACAGACTAGTCACCATCAGAGGGAAGGGGGTAGAGGGAACTGGATGAAAGAAGGTGAAGTGGTAGCCAAGGAACATACCAATGTAGGCCTATGCTCTTTGTGGTGTTGGCCAGAGGGAGTGGGGCAGCAGGGCGTGTGGCTCTGTGGAGTGGGCGGAGGGGAGGGGGAAAATGGTGCCCTCTGTAATAGTGTCGACAATAAAAATAAAGTTCAAAAAGAGATAAAACACTTAAGAATACGCTTAACAAATAATATGTAAGAGTTAGATCATTGAAAATGTTTAATTTTACTAAGGGGCACCTAAAATTTTGTGAAGAGAAATATTTGTGTTCTGTTTTTGAACAGAAAAGCTTTCAGTACTATAACATTTTATCATTTTTCAGCCAATCTAAGAAAATTATACATAATATTTGTATATGTATACTTAGTGGTGATGATGGTTAAAAAAGGTGACACTTCAGAGGGACTACGATGTTTCTGAAATGTATGTGACAAGACAGCAAGACTAATCAGAAATTTTCTGAAAAACAATACTGATTAAGGTCTTCCTTTAATAGATGTTAAAACATACTATCCAATTCCTACTGCAGTAAAACAAACTGCTTCGATATTTAGCTGTGTAAGATCATCATTTCATCACGTTCATGAAATCTGTGGGTCAGGGACACAGGTTTGTTGATTCTGGAAAGAGCAGGACACCTGGGGGTGAGCTGGCAGTCAGGGGCCTGGATCAGAAGCAGCTTCACTCACAGGTCTGCCGCCTGGGCTAAGGCAGCTTGTAGATGCAGCTCGGCTGGAGTACTTGTTCTCTGCACTAGCCCAGACCAGGCATCCTAATAGAGCCACACAAAGTCTGTTAGATGAGTTGTGTCTGGGATGAGCAGGTTAGGTGGTACAGGTGGGAAGAGTGGGCTAAAAGGAGGTGATGAAGAATGAGTCAGGAATAGAAAGGAGACTCAGTATGGTTATGTACTAACATTTATTTTTAATAGTTAATATAAAAATTAACCTAAATTTTGTATCTATTTATGATATACTTGATAAATTAGCAGGTACTACAAATTTCTTTATATTCTGCTAGAGTTTTTTCAAAATAGTATGATAAAATAACAAATATTCATTCATTGAAACTAATTGGAATATGATGATAAACTTAGTTTCCTCAAGGACTGGTCTAATAAATCTATGATAAATCTAGTCTAATTTGCTATTGCCAAGAATTTTGCTGAGCACTTTATATTTACTATCACATATTATTCTCAAAACAACCCCGTAAATTCACTCTGCGGGGAGAGGATATTAACTTCTTATTTTATGGTCACTATTATTTCTCTAAACAAGATTATGTACAAAAAATACACTTTAAAAAATTAATATCAAATCACTCTAATATACTTTTCCGTGTCATTAATGATCAAGGGCTAAATAGCTACCTTCTGGCTTGCAAGCTCCTTTAGCTTCTTTGACTAAGAAAGTCACAAAAAGAGATTTCTGTGTCAGTCCCCAGAGAGAAAGCTAATAAAGTCCAGGGGGGACCATGGTCAAAGAAACGCTCTGAGGTCTCACTGAAAGACAGCTTCCAGCGGTTAGATCCAATCTCCCTCTAAGTTGTAGTTTTACTCGTGCATTGTTTTCAGGTACAAAGAAAGGTGATCAAGGACAAGAAAAAGGCCAACTATAGTGTGATGAATCCAGGGGCGGGGCGAGTGCTGGCTGTGGGTGGGCAAAGGGAAATGGGGGTTATCTGGAATCGTGTCAACAATAAAAAGGAAAGAAATGAGAAGCTGGAAATGATGCTTGACAAAGTCATCCTTCATTTGATTTAGTCTGTAACACCAATTATCACCTAGCAAAAGATCATTTTGATGACGTTAATTCATTCCAAGTGACAATATAGTCACTTACACAGGTCTTTTTTCTGACATTTACTAGTGTTCCTGTAAAAGGTCTTTAGAAAGGAAGTACTACTTGTTTCATTATGTATTAATAAAGGTTAATGCATGACCCAACTTTTTTCTAATAAAATATGCCCAAAGGTGAACTTAAGTAGGCTATAAAATTAAATCATCCACTGCCTTCAAGGAACAAAAATATCAATTTTCTGGCCTCTCATATTTACCCCTGAAACTATAATAAATTGTGAAATACTAGGTCTCAGGTTTTGCTTGCTTCCTACAATGCCGTGTTGAAGCCCTGAATCACTCTGTTTGCTTCTTCCCCTGCCAAATCCAGTCCTCAGAGTTTCTGGCAGGACTGAAAGGATGTACCAAGATGATACTAATGTGCTAGATTATTAAAAATTAAGTCACCCAGAGTTCTCTTTTACATTTGTTTTCCAGGAGAATTATCCAGGATACCTGAATTAAAAGCTACTCCTTAACCTTGAATTGCCTCATTTTGCAGGCTGAAGGACTACCTCATATTCCAGGCACTTTAATGGTGAAATAAATTATTGACTCTAAAGAAATAACCAACCGTACAAGGGACAGCCAACAAAATCCTGGAATAAATTAGGCCCAATGTTAATCAGTTAGTAGACAACCAATATGACTCAGAATTCATGACAAAGATTTCCATCATGGTAATTGGCCTAGGCTGTAAGAACAGATTGTAAAACAGATGGATAAAAACCATAACAAAAATAACAACAAATTACACAGCTGTCCCAAACATAAATATATGAAATTTAGCCTTTATGTTATGCCCTAGGAAAGGCAGAAGATCCCAGGATACTTATACAAAGATATTTAGTATTTTCCTATATTCACAGCAAGAACTGTTGATCCAATGGAGTAGTAGTACAAATCATCAAAATAGCTTCTAATTCATGTTCTGACATTAATTGGGCAACCTTATGAAAAATTACGTAAACTTGCTGGCATTGGTTTATTTGGTTGTAAAATTGGTGGATTTGACTATATCTTCTACATCCCCTTAAAGGTATAAAACTCCAAATTCTATGCAATTTATTGTGAAGCATGAAATAAAGGAGATTTGTTTCCTGTTCCAGTGCTGAATTTGAGCACCGAAAGTTGTGCCAATCACCTAGTGAATTCTGTAGAACTATTTCTTGAATGAATATAGTCATAATCAAGTATTTATTGAATAAATGCACACATAAAGCATGCATCCTTTCCGTTTCTTAGTACTATATTACATTCACATACAGGAGATATGTTGGAAAAAAAATTTTGAAAACTCCCAGACTACCATGAGCTAAAGTCCATGATTTTTAAAAAAGAGGTTAAAAAATAGGATAATATTGTCTAAATTTTTTAATTCATGAAATATTTAAAGACTGGCATGTGAGCAACCACATTCAGTGCAACAGATCAAGATCAAAGAGTGTTTGGAGGAAAGTGAAAAGTATACAGACTTTTAAAAAATATTTCAACCTTTTAGACAAATGATTTCCAGACTTTTGAGTTATAATACGTGAAATTAACAAATTTTCCTTTATTTAATTGGTCTAATTTAAACCACCTAGCTAAACAGTGACTCATCTCAATTCCTTTTCTTTCTTCAAGTATTCTGCACTGCCCTAGGCTTTGAAGAAGACAGGGAAAATAAAAGTCTCAGACAGAGAATTTGCTTGTGAACATTTAAAAGTCTTTTTAACACATCCAGCAATATTATTTAAGGCTGCACTCACCATACCTCTATTTTGTCATCACTGAACCAATATTCCTTGAGATCATATTCATGTACCATGAACGTTTGGGGCAAAGGAAAGTAAATTAGTGAACAAAATATATTCAAATCCCTGCCTTCACAGAGTTATATTCTATTAGGTGAAGGAAATATTACAAAAGAGATAGACAGTAAATAATAGTCAATATATAGTGTGTTAGATGATGATAAAAAGGAATAGCCATGGGTGGGAGGTAAGGAGTGGGACAGGCTGTGACTACAAATAGAGTGGTCAGCAAGGCCCCACTGAGAAGTTGACATTTCAAAAAAGACCAAAAGGAGAGAGGGAGTTTACATATTTGGGCAGGAAGAGCATTTCAAGCAGATGGAAGAGCAAGTGCAGATGCCTTGAGGGAGGAGCACACCTCACTTCTTTGGGAAACAGCAAGAAACCCCATGTGGTTAGAGGAGAGGGACTCAGGTAAGGGTCATATGACAAAGGCAAAGAGGTAACAATGGCTGGACATAGCAATGTTATAGCAATGCCTTATAACTTCAGGAGTTTGGCTTTTCCGCTGAGTGAGATGGGCAGCCATAAAGGGTAAACCAAAGGTGGGCATGATATGACTTCTTTTTATGGGTAACAGGATCACTCTGGGTGCTTATTTAGAATTGGTTATAGAGGCACAAAGACAGAGATGTAAAGGCCAGTTAAAAAGCTGTTAAAAGATGCTCAATGTCATGTATCATCAGAGAGATGCAAATTGAAAATGCAGACAACTACAATTGAACAACAATAAAATAATTTTAAAATATAAAATATAAAAACACAATGAGATACCATCTCACTCTTGTCAGAATGGCTATCATCAATAATTTAACAAACAAAAATTGCTGGCAAGGATGAGGAAAAAGAGAAATGCAGATTGGCACAGCCACTATGAAAAGCAGTATGGAGTTACCTCAAAAAATTAAAAATGAAACTGCCTTATAACCTAGAGATTCCACTTCTGGGAATCTAACCAAAGAAACTCAAAACACTAATTAGAAAGAATAAATGTACCCTTACATCCATTGCAGCATTACTTACAATAGCCAAGATTTAGAAGCTGCCCTGGGGTCCATCAGTAGATGAGCAGATAAAACAACTATGGCACATTTATACAATGGAATACTGCTCATTTGTATAGAGGAAGAGGAAGAAGGAGGAGGAGAAGGAGAAGAAAATTTTATTCTTTCCAACAGTATGGATGGACCTGGAGAATATTATGCTAACCGAAATAAGCCAGTGAGAGAAAGACGACTACCATATGATTTCACTCACTTGTGGAATCTAAAGAACAAACTGAACTAACAAGGAAAATAGGGACAGACTCATAGATGGAGAGCAAGCTGAGAGCTCTGGGGGGAACTGGAGGAGTGGAGGGATCAAGCAAAATGGAAAAATAAAAGAGGAAAAACTCATGGACATGAACAACAGTATGGTGATGGGGATGGAGGTGGAAAAGGGGATAGCGAGGTTAAATAGTAATGAAAAATACAACAGAATATTTGTTTAAAAAGAAGCTATTGAAAATACACAACATACACATTCCAATTTACTTATAAGAGTTTCATTCACTCATTTTCTCACTGAGAATCCACTATGTGCAAACAACTACAAATGATATTATACAAAAACTCAAGCCTACTGCCTACCCCTAACCAAGGACCTGGAAAGAGATTGCTATAAATTAAATGTCTGTGTGCTTCCCCGCCAAAAAAAATTCATATGTTGGAATCTAATTGGCAGTGTGATGGTATTTGGTTGTGGCACCTTAGAAAGACAATTGGGTTATGAGGACAGAAGCCTCATGAATAAGATTTGTGCCCTTGTGAAAGGGGCCCTACTGAGGTCTCTCACCCCTTCCACCATGTATGGACACAGCAAAAATACCATTGGCTGTCTGTGAACCAGGAGACAGGCTCTCACCAGACACCGAATGTGCCAGAACTTTGATCTTGGACTTCTCAGCCTCTCCAGAACTGTGAGAGATAAATTTCTGTTCTTTATAAGCCACCCATTCTGTCCTATTCTACTATGGTAGCCCAAAGGCACCAAAATTGGGACTTTGCAAGTGTTGTACAAGCATTTCACCTTCCAGGAACATCTGACAAAGTCTTGAAAGAATTTTCGTATCTTTAATGCTTACCAAATTAAAAACTTACAACAAAAGAAACTAAGTTTATGTGTTGCCATACCATCAGCTTACTGCATTTGATACTGTTTCCAGAATGACTGTTCTAAAGGAAAACTGTAGTCTTCATAGAAATATGACCATCGCCTCTAAAAAAGACACAGATATATCAGCAATTATTTAGCAATTATTTTTATTGAAAAAAGACAGTTCCATGGAATTCAAAGAAACTGTGGCTATTTTGTTATTACAAAATATACACAAACATGATTCAAAGTGTCTACATCATAGATTTCAGGGGAAAAAGCTTTGTTTTTAAATACCACTGAGATGACCTGAAGGCCCAAAGCTCCACAGTAATCCTGCCATTGCCCAGGATTGAGCTTACATAAGAGAAAGCAAGCAGACCCAAGAAGCATGGGGACAAAGTCACTGGACTTCTTAGCTTTAGCAGATTTCTCGTATCATCCTAGAAAAGCATCGACCTTAGAAATTATATATATGCTCACTGCTCCTGAAATCCTAAGAAAATAAAACAGATAATCATGTCTATTGTGGTGTCCTGTGTCTTGAAGTAAGAGGTTGTGGGAAGGAAAGAAATAAGCAAGGTTAAGGGATGAAGTGTGATGCTGAAAGTTGAATACCATCTATTTCTCACCTTGACGCCTTGTTAATGCAGTTTTCTTTTTCATCTCTCTTCACCTGGTTCACCCTTATTCATCCCTCAACACTCCCCTTGGGCACAGCTGCCATGGACATCTATGAATAGAACGCTGAACTCCCCTGAATCCCTCTAGCATCATTATCACCTATCATGAATTGTGTCTGTCTTGCCCAGGAGTATAAAAAGTCCCGTGATGAAAAGGATCCTGTTTTACTTATCTCTGTGCTCATACAACTCTGCATGGTACTTAACAAAAAATGTGTTCAATAAATGTTGATTACTCAAAATAAATTAAAGACTTAAACATAAGAGCTGACACCATAATACTCCTAAAATTAAAAATAGGGAAGTAGTTCTTTGACATTGGTCTTGGCAATGATTTCTTTGGATATGACACAAAAATAACAAGTAACAAAAGCAAAAATCAACAAGTAGAACTACGTCAAACTTAAAGTTCCTACACGGCAAAAGAAACAAATCAACAGAATGAAAAGGCAACTTAGAGAGTGGGAGAAAATATTTGCAGGTGTCAATATCTAAAATATATAAAGAAATCATATACTCAATAAGAAAAAGCAAACAGTTTAATTGAAAAGTGGGAAGAGAAAGCAAGTAAACATTTTTCTAAGAAACATCCAATAGCCAACATGCACCTGAAAAAAATTCTCAATAGTGCTAATTATCAAGGAAATGCAAATGAAAACCATAATGAGGTATCACCTCATACCTGTTAGCATGGCTATCATTAAGAGATAAGAGACAAGTGTAGGAGAGGGTGTGGAGAAAAGGAAGCACATGAGTACTGTTGGTGGGAATTTAAATTAGTACGGACACTATAAAAAACTGTTCCTCAAAAATTAAAAATGAAAGTAACATTGTCTACTTTATCTACTCTTAGGTACATATCCAGAGGAATAAAAATAGGATATTGAAGATGTATGTGCTCTCTCATGTTTATTGTGGCATTATTTATGATAGCCAAGATATGGAAACAACCTAAATGTCCACCAAAGTACAAATATATAAAGATGCTGTCCATATATAAAATAGAATATTACTCAGCCATGAAAAAGAGAGAAATTTTGTCATTTGCAACAACATGGATGGATCATAATGGCATTGTGCTCAAATAAACCAGACGTTACAAATACTGCATGATATCAGGTGTGTAAGGAATACCAAAAAAGCCCAACTTATAAGAACAGAGAATAGAATGGTAGCTACCAGGGCTCAGGGTTGAGGGAACTGGGGAAATGTTAAGTGTGTAAACTTGCAACCAGTAGATGCATAGATACGTCTGTCCTGGAGATCTAATGTACAACGAAGTGATTATAGACAATGTACTGTACCATAAATTTCTAAGTTGTTGAGAGGCTAGATCTCAATTATTCCTACCACAAAAAAAAGAGGTGATAATCACGTGATGTGATAAAAGTGTTAGCCAATTCTAAGGTGGTGGTCATATTATAATATATCAGTGTATCCAGTCAGCTTGTTGTTCACCTTGGCCTCACACAATGATATATGTCAATCATAGCTCAATTAAACTTAAATAAATATTGATTAAATAAATCAAACTGATATGATGTTAGCATCCCCTAAACAATACCCAGAGATGCTCTAGTATATCCTAATATAGATCCTAAAGATAGTTATGTTTGTTCTTTCCAATTATCCTTTAATTTGTCTTAGCAACAAAGTGTTTACTCAATTTACCTTCCAAGCTAGCTGAATTACATTGGCTGCATTGTGATTTCCATTAACTTTATTTTCTATTACCAACTCAATTGTAGAAAAGCGACAGAAACTACAAATTCTGTCACTACCAGCAAAAACAAAAACATTCAAACTGTTTTTATTAGTCTCCACTTTTGTTTTAACATAGGATTTTTAAAGCAAAACTTTTAAAGCAGAAAAGAGAAAGCCACCATTATATTCATCATTACTTTATTCTACTGTCACTTGTCAAATGCCACATTTTATAATAATACTATTCTCTTTTTTCCTTAAACCCTCTTCAAGATTTCCAGTTGATACATTTTTAGTCCCCCAAATTCAAAATCTAGAAGTTGACATTAACTTCTCCTCTCCCTTTACCCAGCCCACAGAATATTTGATTAGTTCTCCTATCCTCCTCTTATTCCTTCACAGACTTGCTTATGTTTATCTTTTCATTCTTTTATTATTAATTTCAACTCTGAGCTCAGTTATTTCAGCAGCCTACTAAAATGTTCCTTGACTTCTCTCATCTCTGTGTATAACAACCAGATTAGTCTTCCGAAATCATCAAGATTTTGTTACGTCTATCCACAAAAGACCTGTATAATTCCTTCATCTGATATCCAAAGCCATACATGATCTGTGCTGGTTCACAAACTAGGAAGTTTCCTGAATGAAATCTGAAACTGACTTCTACACATAAATGGCAAGAGAGACTGAGGAAAGAGGCAGGCCATTCCAGACTGGTAGTGGCAGTTTTAATAAGCAAGGGAACTTACATTTGAGGTTGCCAGAACCTTAAAAGTTTATATAGAGGCCACAACTGGGTTCAGTCACACACACAGTCCGGGTGGTCTCACCAATACACTGTTCTTCAAGACGGCATCCTCAAAAACATCTTCTGCTGTGGAAATGGTGGTCAAAAGGTATGACACTTATAATGCCTCTACTTCCTTTATGGACCCCTGACTGCTATGATCACTGGCACTAAGTGTGGTTTCAGGGAAATAAAACCTTAAGAATGGAAACCTATCATTTATTTTTTTTTAAGATTTTATTTATTTATTTATTTATCTTTAGAGGGGAAGGAGAGACGGAGAGAAACATCAANAAACTGACTTCTACACATAAATGGCAAGAGAGACTGAGGAAAGAGGCAGGCCATTCCAGACTGGTAGTGGCAGTTTTAATAAGCAAGGGAACTTACATTTGAGGTTGCCAGAACCTTAAAAGTTTATATAGAGGCCACAACTGGGTTCAGTCACACACACAGTCCGGGTGGTCTCACCAATACACTGTTCTTCAAGACAGCATCCTCAAAAACATCTGCTGTGGAAATGGTGGTCAAAAGGTATGACACTTATAATGCCTCTACTTCCTTTATGGACCCCTGACTGCTATGATCACTGGCACTAAGTGTAGTTTCAGGGAAATAAAACCTGAAGAATGGAAACCTATCATTTATTTTTAAATTAAAATTTTTATTTTGAGATAAAGGTACATTCCTACGCAGTTGTAAGAAATAATGCAGGGATCCCATGTGCCTTTTACCTAATTTCCTCCAGTTGTGATATTCTGTAAAACTATAATTCAGTATCGTAAGATATGGGTGTTGATGTAGCCCATATACAAAACGTTTTTATCACCAGAAGGATCCATCATGATGCCCTTTTACAGCCATAACCTTTGTCAAAAATTACTTGGGTATATTTGTACGTTTAATTCTGTGTTCTGTTCTGTTGCATTGACCTAGTTCTGAATCTGATGTTTCATTTAATTGTCCATTTGATGTATATACTTTATTCTTTGGACACTTTCATGCTTTCTGGCACAGATATTTCAGGCACAGTTTGGTTTCTTTACGTCCCAAACCTAGACTGAGCCATTTCCTCAAAGAGCCCTGTTTCCTTTCTGTGAAGGATAGCACAATATTTAGAAGACAAGATCTGAGCATTTCTCATCCTACTACCTCTAAAATTGTCTCCCATGAAAGCCATGCGTTATAAACTGAAAGTTGGCGTTTCTCTAAAATTTATATGTTGAAGCTGTGACCCCAGTATGAAGGTGTTTGGAGGTGGAGGTTTTGAGAGGTAATGATGTTGAGATGAGGTCATGAGGGTGAGGCCCCATGATGGGATTAGTGATCTTGTATAGAGAGGAAGAGAAACCAGAGCTCTAAATCTCTCTGAGTGTAAGAACAGGGCCAGAAGATGGCCCTCTGCCAGCCAGGAAGCAGGTTTTCAGGTTTCACCAGGAATAGAATCTTCCGGTGCCTTGATCTTGGACCTCCCAGCCTCCATAACTGTGAGAGATAAATGTCTGTTGTTTAAAACCTCTAGTCTGTAGTGTTTTGTTAGAGTACCCCAAGTTTACTAACAAAGAAACTTGATGCTGAGTGGGGGTGCTGTTCTAATAAATACCTAAATGTGTAGAAGAAGCTTCAGAACTGGGTAATGGGCAGACACTAGGGAATTTTCGATATGCATACTACAAAAAGCCAAGATTGCTATGAAGGGATTATTAAAGGCGATTCTGACAAGAACTCAAGAAAAAAAGAGGAGAGCTGTTATAGGGTAAGTGGAGGCAGTCTGGCTTCCTCACCAGGTGTCTGAGTTACTAAAGGAAGCAGTGTTCCCATAACCTTGAATGGGCCTGATAAGGGGAATTCTCATAGCCTTGAGACTGGGTCTGGTAAACAGTCCCCATAGCCTTTAGTGCGATGGCATGTGTAGTATGAAGCTCTGTTGCATACGATCTGTTGGCACCCTTCTGGCTTTGTCTGTATTCTAGCACGTAAGCAGGTAGGGACTCCCTGCTGGGTGCCACAACATGTGCCACGCAAGGGGATGGGTGACATGCAGTGTGCTGTACAGAGACATGCAGGGAGATGTGTAGCTTGCAGTGTGCGTGGCGCACCCACCTGCGAAGAGAGGCATGTCGGACATCCCAACAGCTCCGTGAATATTCTTCTGTCTGCCCAAATGCTGTCAGGCCTTGACAGGCTGCAACACAGCTGTTGAAAAAGCTTTTTTTATTTTAGAGAATAAATAAATCATTATAAGCAGAATGTTGGTAAAAAAAATATGGATGGTAGAGGTCATTCTGGTGAGGTTTGGAAATGAAGAACATGTTATTGGAAACTATAGAAAAGGTGATACCTGTTATAAAGTGGCAAAGAATTGTGTTGAATTGCGTTGCAAGTGAGGAAATTGAATATTTAGCTGAGGAAATATCTAAACAAAGTATTAAAGGAGTGTCTTGGTTCTTCCTGATTGCTTAGAGCAAAGTGTGAGAAGAGAGATAAATGAACTTGATAGAGAGAGATCTGATCAGAACACTGGGGAAGACTAGGAACGGGCCATTGGAGGAGGTTGCCCAAGGCAGTGTAAACAATTCGGGACAGGAATGGTTGAGAAGCTGAATGCCTCCGTAGTCCATGGAATTACAGGCCAGAAGATTTAAAATAGAAGGACAGAGACTGGCTCTCAGGCTCTCTGGCTCTCTTCCTCCAGGATGCTTGGATGGTCGTGCTGCAGCTGCCTGCATTTCCCCATGGACAGCATTTTGGATGGGAAGGAATTCTGGGTGCAGCCTGGGATCGGGCTGGCCTGGCAGAGGGTGGTGGGGTTATTTTTCTTTGGCTGTTCTAGAGGGGACAAGCTCTGAGACAGAAACCTGCCCTTCTGCCAAAATTGTGTAGCTTTTGTATCTTATGTTGTTTTGGTCTGTAAACTAATCCTATAGAAATGAGATAAGTTAAAACTACTAGGGGGGAATGATAGAACTCAGGTGTTATAAAGTTTAGCCTTAATTGATAGACTTAAGTGAGGAAAGCTATAAAGAGATTTTCACCTTGATTGATACGCTTAACTGACTAATGCATGTGGAAAGCTATTATTCAAAAACTGTGTAGCATCTGAATAAAGACTCCTTTCCTTTATCATCAAAACTTTGCCTCTGGAATTTTGCCTGGAGAGTGATGGTGGGCAGCAGGACCCCAATTGCTGTTCAGTGACAAATTGAAAAATAAATTATTAGGTAAAAAAGAACCAGAACCTAAAAATTTGGAGAATTCTCAGCTTGCTCATATTGCATTAAAAATGAGAAGATGTGTTCAGAAGAGGACACTAAGGGTGTGGACAGCAGTCATTTAATAAAGAGATTATTAGTATGGCTATCAGCCCCTGCCCTGAGCAGAAACACTGCCAGTTGGAACTGAAGGGGACAGAGAGAGGACGAACTGAAGGAAAACTACCAGACTTCTTGGATCCTACAGGAAAATATCATAGAGCTATTCAGCTGCTAATGTGGGTATTCTTCACAATCACAGGGAAAAACGCCCTGAAAGGTGATTCAGAAAAAACCAGGGCTGCCTTCTCCGTTTCTAAGGATCAGGGAAGACATTGCCTCAGTTTCAAGAGGCCAGACAGCAACGTCCCAGAGTCATGAAAGCGAGGTGCCTGGAGTCGTGGAGGTGTGGTACCCAGAGCCTTGATGACACTGTACCCACCCGACAGAGTCCCGGAGGTGAGGGTGGTACCTGTGCCCCGCCCCCCAAAAGGAAAAAAGAAAACAGGAAAAGAATCTGTGTGTCCCTAACAGATCAGGGGACACACAGATTTTCCATCCTCATACTCCTAATTCAAAATTAATCATTCAAGATTCATCATTTAAAGTTCACTCCTGCCCTGGCTGGTGTAGCTCAGTGGATCCAGCGTGGGCCTGCAAAACAAACGATTGCGGTTCGATTCCCAGTCAGGGCACATGCCTGGGTTGCAGGCCATTTCCCAGCAGGGGACTAATGAAAGGCAACCATACATTGATATTTCTCTCCTTCTCTCCTTCCCTTCCCCTCTAAAGATAAATAAATAAAATCTTAAAAAAAATAAAATTCACTCCTGAAATTTTTTGCCATAATATCTGATAAAGTGTTAATTTCCAAAAAGTATAAAGAACTCATACAACTAAACAATAAATAATCACTTAAAAAGTGGGCAGACCAAAGTAATCACTTCTCTAAAGAGACATACAGCTGGCCAATAGACATACGAAAAGATGCTCACCATCACTAAGCATCAGGGAAATGCAAATCAAATCACTTCACACCTATCAGAATGCCTATTGTCATCAATAAATCAACAAAAACAAATGTTGGATAGGATATTGAGAAAAGGGAACCATTGTGCACTGTTGGTGGGAAACGTAACCGCTACTATGGAAAGCAGTATGAAGGTTCCCCCAGAAATTAAAAGTAGAACTACATTGTAACTCAGCAGTTCCACTTTTGAACATGTACTGGAAAAAAACCCCAGGTACTTCCAATCACAATGGTGGCATAGGCAAACATGGCTCACCTCTTTGCACAACTATA
Source organism: Sturnira hondurensis (assembly GCF_014824575.4). NCBI lineage: Eukaryota > Metazoa > Chordata > Mammalia > Chiroptera > Phyllostomidae > Sturnira > Sturnira hondurensis. The sequence goes on from NW_028073279.1 coordinate 4,591,580, forward strand.
TCAAAATTACAACTAAAATATAGAACAATCATCACCCAGAACCATCAGAAATTGAGTTGAGTGGAAGTCTGACAAGTTCAAAATTAAAAGGTGAAATATGTATATGATCTGAAGAGACACCAGAGTATGACAACTTCAAAATTAAAGAAACTACATCCATCCAGGCTGTTAGCAGGGGTGTTGCCATAAAACGGGCCAGTCCCACATCCAAGTGTGGTAGATAAAAATTGGGGACAGATATCTTGGGAGCAAGGAGTCCCAGATCCATACCATGCATCCCAGCCCAGGGTTTCAGTGCTAGGAAGATAAGTCCACAAAACTTCCGGCTGCAAAATCCAGCAGAGATTGAGTCAGTGGAAGAAACTTCTAGAGCCCTAAACAGTTCCTCTTAAAGAACCCACATACCCACTCACCTAATCAGACTCACTTCATCTGAACTCCAGCACTGAGAAATGACCTTGAAAGGCACCAGTGGCATTCTGGGAAAAAGTGAATTGTCTGGCATCAAGGCAAGCAGGGACCATTATCCCTTTTCTAAACCTCCTGGCCCCATAGAGCCACAGAACCAGCAAGCTGGTGCCATATCTGACATTCCATCAACCTGGCTAACACTGTTTGACATTCCTTGAAGATCCCCAGAGACATTGCTCCAACTTACTGGCCCACCCAAGCTGCCTTTTCATATGAATGGCTGGTCTCGGTTCATGATGCACAACTTCCTAAATCCTATCAAACAAGCAACAATTGGCCTCGGTGAGCCCCAGGCCTGGCACTAGCAGCAGCCAGGCTAGAGTCACAGCTTGGCTTTGCATGCAAACCTCCAAGCCCAGCACAAGTAACAGCCATCTCAGATTGCTTTATAACTCAGGCAGGTTGGCCCTGGGGAAAACTCAGGTGGGAACAGACCTTAGCAAGCACCATCCAGGAAAGCATACAGCTAGCTCACCCAGTGGACTTCTACGGACCACATCACCCTGCCCCTGAACAGCTGATCCTCCATGGAGGGCACAGTTTATTAGTCAATGATCACAGCCAGTCCTTGCAGCTGACTAGGCTGGGCAAATCCCTCCCATTGATCTGCCAACAGCAAACAAGGCTCAACTACAAGAGGAGGGTATACGTAACCCACATGAAGGGTGCACCTCAAGTACCCACCTTGGGTGATGAGTAAGGCTATGCCACTGGACCCTATACAATACCTACTACATTAGGCCACACTACCAAGACACAGAGTCAAAGCATCTTTATCTAAACATAGAAACAAACACAGGAAGGCCTAATGTTAGTGAACATTTAAAATGTTAGTGAACATCAATTATAATTGAAAAATAAATTTTAAAAAGAATTTTAAATAAGTAAATAAGTCCCTGCCCAGTGTAGCTCAGTTGGTTGGAATGTCATCCCATAACTGAAAGGTTGTAGGTTCAATTCCCAGTCAGAGCACATACCTGGGTGGTGTGTGAGATCCCCAGTCTTGGTGTGTATGGGAGGCAACAAACCGATACTTCTCTCTCACATCCATATCTCTCTCTCCTTTCCTCTCTGCCTTCTTCTCTTTCTAAAAGCAATGAAAAAAATGTCCTCAGTTGAGAATAATAAAAGCATTTTTAATAATAAATAAATAAGTTCACTTCTGCATCACCTCTAGGAAATATTCTCTGACAACTAACTCCACCCCAACCAGATGGAACCAGGTGTCCATCCTTCGTGCTTCTAGAACATTTGATACATATTTTCTTTGATAAATTTATCATACTTATTTTTAATCATATATGTATATATCTATTTTCTCCCCTAGACTACAAACATCTTGAAAACAGGAACCATATTTCATTCATTTTTATAAGCTTAGGGTCTAAAATTATTATGAACAATTCCAAGCACATTAAAATGCTATTGATGATTATTTGGGGTATATGTAACAATAAGTGATAGTTACTCTATATGTTAATGAATTTTGAGGTGTTTTGTAATGGTTATTTAGTAACTCTATTAATTTTCTAAAAATACCTAATGGCTTGAATTTGTCATATTTTCTTCATTGAGTATTGTATCAGCTATACTAGAGAAACAAATTTAACCATCACAAGCACCTGTCTATGTGAAAATGGAATAGCTTACCAATAGTTTTGCTTTTGGTTATTTTTATGAAAGAGAAAAGAAACTATTGAGATTTTCAATACTTTCAGCTCAACTTTTTTCCCTTGATACTCTTTTCTCTCTTCTCCAATGAGGGAGACTTTTTCACTTTAAAAAATGACACAGCCATAAACAAGCCTCCGAGCTCTGCACACAGACAATGTTCAATAAAGCCTCCTAATAAAAACGCCATTAAACAGATAACGCCGGGAGACCAGGCAGAAAGGGTCAGGGCTTCACTGAAGCACCCTCAAAGGCATAGCAAAGGCCCTGCCAAGGGGGGTGTTTCTAGCTTTGTCGGTGTTTCCCCAAAGGCCTCACAGAGCAATCTAAACAATAACATTCAATTAGAAAAGCTAGATATTGAAAAAAATTAAAGTAAATCAAATTTAAAAGCTCATATGTCGTAAAAATGGGTGACGAAGGTATTATTACTCTTTCATTTTATTATTGCACTACCTTATTTCCTAGAAACATTTGGAATACTGATTTTGGCCATCTTTTATAGAGTAAGAAGAGAGCTTTCAAAACATCTTTGTCAACATACTCTCTTTATCAATAAAGTTAAGTGAGACCCATGGAATTCAGGTCGACTGCTCGACTAACTTAACCCAGAGCTTAAGTGAGAACCCGTGTCCCTAGTTTGATGTCAAAGGTTCTTTCAGTTTATTTAGATGCTTTGCAAACTTTTCCGCACTGATGTATCTTTATAAGTAAATCCATAAATGTACCTGTGGTAGGCTGCCCCTAAAATGGCACCTCTTGCCTCCTGGGCTTCATTTGTAATCCTTTCCCCATGTGTGTGAGCTGCAATTTAGAGACTTGCTTCTAATAAATAGAATGCAGTAAAAGTAATGATACGTCTCTTCCAAGATTAAGCCATCGAAGACTGAGACTCTGTCTTTCTGCCACTCTCTGGCTGGTGCTCTTTTGCTGTCTGATGAACCAAGCAGCCACGTGAGGTTAGCCTCAGCCCAAAAGCCTGTGAGAAACTAAATCCTACCAGTAACCATTTGTGTGACTTGGAAACCAATCCTTCCCCAGTTAAGCTTCAGAAAAGACTGCAAACTCAGCTGACACCTTTATTGCAGTCTTGTCCCTGAGCTAATCTGTGCCCAGATTGCTGACCCACAAACACTGTAAAATAATAAATGCTGTTATTTTAAGCTACTAAGTTTTGGGGTTATTCATATTTCCTAAACTGAAGATTCCTTTTCTATTTACAGGTGTCATTTGCCAATATTGGCATCACTGGTGGGAACTGGGGCTCTAGAAGTGACACACATATGTTGATTGTCATCCTGACTCATACTCTCTCTGTGAGTAATACATTAACCTTTGTCTCTGACTCAGGAGTCTCGTGTCTTCTATCACATCATTCATGAGACTGCAGCAGGCTGACTTGTTAGTTCTGAGCAAGACTCTTCCCAGTTCTTGAAAACGAGATGTTCAACAACAAAAATAAATATATTTCTACATTTTCAAAAATATTCCTAATAACACAAGTGTGATTATATGTATTTTGATATATTAACTCCATTTCCCTGTGATTCTTCCTCAGACAAATGAGTAAAATGATGCAGTCTCAGGGACAGTGACGAATAGGTAGAAAGGCAGACACAGGGCTTTTGAGTTTCAAAACCCAAGACATTTCCTTTTCAAGGGTTTGAGTTTCTGATATTCCAAGATCTGAGCTTCTAAAAACATCAAAATGTATGTTATAAATAATAGATTGAAAAGAAAAAACAAAGTCACTCACATCACCTCCAGGCTAGATAAAGACTTCCTTTGACAGTGGAGGTGTGAGCCGTGGGAGGAAGAAAAAAGATGGTGAAGGCAAAACGTCTAGATGCACTGGGTTCTCTAGAAAGAGCACTTAGAGGCTGAAGACTGAGAGGGAGAGAAACCCAGGACTCTGAGAGGAGAGAGGATTTGTGTTCTGTTTTCATAGAAAGCAGAGACAGCTGTGTTACCCTTCTGTGATACAGTAGGAGAAGAGGAGGTAGGATGCCTATGATGTTCATCGAGTGGAGGGATTCCCCGTGTATCATTGTGGTCCAGGAGCAGAGCCAAAGGGGTTTGGTATACCGAGTGGGGTACAGAGGCCAAGTGATTCAAGCAGTGGTACACAGCGGTAACATATATGGACCAACTACTAAAAATAGAAAAAATAATGTACATCTCAATTAATGTTATAGTGGGTAAATGACAATAATTTACCAAGGATGAGATGAAATCCTCCTCATGTCCCCATAAGCTCTCTAAAACTTAGATTCAATATGGGGAAAATGTGTAGGAGGGCAGATACCCCTGAAATGATTGAATTAACCAAGGGTTGGCCTTTACCAGCAGGCAGAAGAAGGGCTCAAAATAGAAACTTATGAAATAATAACCCCTAGCTGGTGTGGCTTAGTGGATTGAGCCCCGGTCTGCAAACCTAAGGGTTGCCTGTTCAATTCCCAGTCAGAGCACATGCCTGGATTGCAGGCCAGGTCAAGTCCCTGGTAGGGAGTGCACAATAGGCAACCACACATTGATATTTTTCTCCCTTTCTTTCTCCCTCCCTTCCCCTCTGTCTAAAATAAATAAATAAAATCTATAACAAAATTAAGACATGCCTATGTATTTGCTTTTGTATATAGTTTGTGTCTTGAAATCTATCCTAGCTAGACTTGCATTGCTAAAACAATTGAATTTAAAAATACGTGTACTATGGTTCATCATTAAAAAAAAGAAAAAGAACACCAGGGCTCCTTTTGTATTCTCGGCCAGAGTCTCCTAAATTTTCCTGCTCTCATTATTTATGGGCTCCCAGAACTGCAGTGAGACTGAAACCAGGAGGCACCACCTGACACTGTTACTACAGCAAAGGGATTTGTAAAATTACTTGTAGCTAAACAACTGGGAGTCATATAAATAATGCAAACCATTCCCTACCTCAACCTCTTCTGACTATGACCAACTCTTCTGGCTATTACTACTTCGCAAAACAGGACATTGGCCATTTTAACTTGATGTGCATTTGCTCTGTATAAGAAGATAAAAATAAATTTTATTTACAAGGTCTCAATTTCTCATGTAAATATGTACATTGTATTACTCAGAGCCTGTAGAACTTTAACGTCATGTGTGTTTTCTGAATCTCTCTGCATTCTTTCAAAATTGTACCTTAAGGGTCCATTTTTATTTTATATATTTTGAAAACAGAAAAGTTAAATGATACTGGAAACCTATATGCACCTTCAATCTTCTGTAAAGTTTTTTCTCCCAGGACATTTAATTAGTTTTTATAACAGTCAAGCAGCACTTCCAAAGGTTAAATTATTTTTAAAGTATCTACCAAGCCAAGATATTTTTAAAAGATTACTTATTTAGCTGTCTATAAAGGAATGCAAGGTAACAAGAGCAAAAAAGAGAAAAGTTATACAATGCAACAATGGCAATGGTACAAAGTAGTCACCAATCCTGGGAAAAGGTCATGTCTGAAAGACGGAGAAAGGAAGAGAATAAAGTTGTGTTTCCCAAACACACATCCTCCACAGACCTGCCTTGCACATGAACATTTTGCCCAAATATCTATGATATTGCTGCATCATACCAATGTTCTAACTCTCTATTCAAAGCTCCCTACACTTGTAAGCCACTAACTCTGGCCACTTTTATGCATATATTAATATTACTATATCTTTAAGCCTAATGAAATCACACACACACACACACACCCCAAGACCTCTATCTGGCCCTGTTTGATTTCTCCCCACTGATTAACCCACAAGATCTATGTAGTACTCATTGCCAGGCCAATCTACTTTTCTGATCCTCTGATCTTTTATCCTTTTTACCTATCCAATAAACCTTGATATTATTTGAGAGTTGGGAATGTGACTACTATAATTTCTTTATTCCCAAAAGAGCCCAGGCCCTTGTTGGTACTCAATAAACCACTTGCTGAATTGAAGCAACTCTAAAAAAAAGCTTTCAGATTATGAAAATTAAATTTCTCTTTTTAATTTATTTTTATGGTATATTTTTCCATTACAATTTATTCCCCTCAACTCCCCTCCCCCCTGGCAAACACCACATTATTATCCATGTCCTTGAGTCTTTTTTTTCTTTTTACTTGATCCCTCCACCCCCCAAATTAATATTCTTTTTTTCCATGGGGCCCCACAGTTGGTGCTTTTATTTTATTTTACATTAATTCTATTTTTTAATTTATTTATTTTAATTGTTGGTCAAGTACAGTTTTTTTTCTTTTACTCCCATCCCAGTCCACCCCCCCCAGTGCTCCCCACCTCCCTCCCATTTCCACCCCCCCTTAGTTTTTGTCCATGTGTCCTTTATACTGGTTCCTGTAAACCCTTCTTCCCCTTTTCCCCTGAGATTCCCTCCCCTCTCCCCTCTGGTCCCTGTCAGCCTGTTCTCTATTTCAGTGTCTTTGGTTGTATTGATTATGCTACTACAGTTGCCCCAATTTTCCCCTTCACTCCCCTCCACCCAGCACCACCCACTCCCTCAGGTACCCCCCAACCCACACAATTGTTCATGTCTATAGGTCGTGTCCATAAATTCTTTGGCTACTCCACTTCCTAGACTTTACACCCCATGGCTGTTCTGTAACTATCTATTTGTACTTCTTAACCCCCTCACCTCTTCACCCATTCACCCACACCTCCGTCCCATCTGGCAACCATCAAAACACTCTCTGTTCTTCTGGTTTGCGTAGTTTTTTTTTAAATTCAATTGTTGGTAGATACATATTTATCACCATTTTATTGTTCATGGTTTGGATTTTCTTTTTCTTAAATAAGTTCTTTTTTTTTAAATATATTTTATTGATTATACCATTACAGTTGTTCTATTCCCCCCTTCATTCCCCTCCACCTGCAAACTTCCTCCCCCACCATTCTCCCCACCTTAGTTTATAACCACGTGTCTCAAGTTCTTTAGATTCTATATTTCCCCCACTATTCTCACCCTCCCCCCTATCTATTTTCTACCTACCATCTATGCTATCTTCTGTGCCTTCTCCCCCCTTCTCCCCCTCCCACCCCCCTGTTTCTAACCCTCCATGTGTTCTTCATTTCTATGGTTCCACTCCTGATCTAGCTGTCCTCTTGGTTTGCTTTTGTTTTAGGTGTGGTTGTTAATAACTGTGTGTTTGCTGTCCTTTCACTGTTAATATTTTTCATCTTCTTTTTCTTATATAATCCCTTTAGCATTTCATATAATAAGGGCTTGGTGATGATGAACTCCTTGAACTTGACCTTATCTGAGAAGCACTTTATCTGTCCTTCCATTCTAAATGAAAGTTTTGCTGGATAAAGCAATCTTGGCTGTAGGTCTTTGGATTTCATGACTTGGAATACTTCTTTCCAGCCCCTTCTTGCCTGTAAGGTCTCTTTTGAGAAATCCGCTGACAGTCTGATGGGTACTCCTTTGTAGGTGACTGTCCCCTTATCCCTTGCTGCTTCTAGGATTCTCTCCTTCATTTTGGTCTTGGCTAATGTAATTATGATGTGCCTTGGTGTGTTCCTTCTTGGGTCCAACTTCTTTGGCACTCTCTGAGCTTCCTGGATTTCCTGGAAGTCTATTTCCTTTGCCAGACTGGGGAAGTTCTCCTTTATTATTTGTTCAAATAAGTTTTCCACTCGTGGCTGTTTCTTTCCCCCTTCTGGTACCCCTATAATCCGGATGTTGGAACGTTTAAAGATGTCCTGGAGGTTCCTAAGCCTCTCCTCATTTTTTTGAATTCTCATTTCTTCATTCCTTTCTGGTGGGATGTTTTGTTCTTCCTTCTGGTCCATTCCATTGATTTGAGTCCCAGTTTCCTTTCCATCGCTATTGGTTTCCTGTGCATCTCCCTTCATTTCAATTAGTTTAGCCTTCATATGTTCCTCTAATTTGTGACTATGTTCCTCTAATTTGTGACTATAATCTACCAGTTCTGTGAGCATCCTGATAAATAGTGTCTTGAATTGTGCTTCTGAGAGGCTGGCAATTTCTCGGTCGCTTAGAGTTATTGGCTCTGGGACTTTGAGTTCTTCTTGCACCATCTTTTGGACTGTTCATGCCTGTTCCGTAGCAGGATCAGAGCCCTAAAGTGTTCACTAGAACAGGGCAACTAAGTCGCTGGGTTGTGACACTGTATGTGGGGGCGGGGTCAAAGAGGGACAATGGCTTCCCATCTGCCGCTTGCCGCTGCGGCCCCGGCGCAGCAGCCACCACCGTCACCAGACCCACACGTTTGGTTCCACTGCACGTGAGTGTGCCACCGCCGTCAGCCCTCCACCACTGGGTTCGCCCCCTGGGGCCTGTGTGGTACGTCTCACTGTGCGCGAATGTGCGACCGCGGTCAGTCTGCCCCACACCCCGACTGATTCCGGGCTGCCTGCGCACCTAGGTTCGGGGGGATCTGTCCTGCCCAACCTTGCTCGCTGCTGGCTCCGCCTCTCTTACCGTCCCGTTGAACGGTTCGTAGTTGTCGGACTTCCGTATAATTCCGTTTTCTGGTCTTTGGGTGTGTCCTAGTTCTCCAAACCTTTGTTGTGTTCAAACTTGGTTGTGGGAGAAGGCACAGTGTTTCCACCTATGCCTCCATCTTGGCGGAAGTCCGGGTGAGGTTAAATAAGTTCTTTTAACATTTCATACAATAATGGTTTGGTGATAATGAAGTCCTTTAGGTTTTTTTTGTTTTGTTGTTTGTTTGTTTTTTTGTGGTGTTGTGTTGTTTTGTTTTGTTGGGGGGGAGGGGTCTGGGAAGCTCTTTGCCTGCCCTTCGATTCAAAATGATAGCTTTGCTGGATACAGTAATCTTGACTGTAGGTCCTGCTTTTCATGACTTTGAATATTTCTTGCCAATTCCTTCTAGCCTGCAAGTTTCTTTTGAGAAAGAAAAGACAGTGGTGTAGACCAAGGTCAGCCCCCACCTATGTTTTGCCCAGGCCACCCTGCCTGAGCTGTAAAGCAATCTGAGATGGCTGCTAGTTGTGCTGGGCTTAGAAACTGCCACGTGAAGCCAAGCTGTGAACCTAAACTGGCTGCTGCTAGTGCTGGGTCTGGGGCCATTTAGCAAGAGGTCCAGAAGACTAGGGGCTCAGGAAGCTGGCTGTTGCTCATTTGAGAGGATTAGGAAGTTGTGAAGCATGAGCCATGACCGGCATTCATGTGAAAAAGCCACTGTGAACAGCTTTGGTGGGCCCATAAGCTGGGTTGGAAGAGTGTCAGGAGATCTCCAGGGTGGAGCAAACAGTGTTAGCCAGATTGATGGAGTCTCAGCTACAGCACCTGCCTGCCCTCTCTGTCACTCTGTAGGAGAAGGGTTCAGTGAAGGAACAAGGCCTCTACCTGCCTTTCCAATGGGAAAAAAGCTGCCCCCAGCTCTCACCTTGATGCCAGATACTTCAGTTCCTCTCTGAATGCCACTGATGCCTTTCAGGCTGCTACCCCAGTCCTGCAGCTCAGAGGGAGTGAGTCTGAGTAAGTCCATGTGTGGATTATTTAAGAGGAAATGCATGAGGATCCATCAGTTTCTTCCACTGACTCAATCTCAGCTGGTTTTTGCAGCCAAGAGTTATGGGGACCTATCTTCCTGACACTGGAGCCCTGGGCAGGGGAGCCTGGTGTTGACCTGGGACTCCTCGATCCTGAGATATCCCTCTCAAATTTTTATCCACCACACATGGATATAGAACAAGCCATTCCACATCTTTGCCTGCCCTACCAGTCTAAACAGATGTGGTTTGTTTAATTCCGCAGTTCCATTCAACTCAATTTCTGATGGTTCTGAATGATGGTTGTTTTATAGTTTTGTTGTAATTTTGATGTGGTTGTGTGAGGAAGTGAGCCATGTTTACCTATGCCACCATTTTAACGAGAAGTTCCAAAATTAAATTTCTTGATTCTGCCCCCCAAATTATGTTACAATCTTCCACAAAGAATTTATTAGAATGACCCCAGTTTAATTTGTTCACTGTGGGTATCAACTTTATATATTAGCTAACTTAAAGAGATACCGATAAATAGCAATTACAACTTCTTATTTAGGGCTTTTGGACTCCGATTTCTAGCATTTTTTATTACAAGAGGCAAGGAAAAACTAAATGTAGGTGTTCCTGAACCCTCTATTTCAGAGATTTTGTTGCAAATAAAAAAGTAAGTTGTTAAGTAAAGTAGAAATGAACCAGAATCAGATGAATAATGTTTCCCTCAAATCAGATATGCCTGTAAAAGTATACAAGACAAAGATGATTAGCAATAAAGTGTGATCCTGAGTATAATACTTTCCAGAAACTTTTACAAGATATCTTGATAGTACAAAATCACTCAGATTCATAAACCCCTGACAAAAAGTAGGTAAATATAGCCTGCACCATCTTTCTTTTTTATGAGCCTTCAAGATATCTTTCTCCTTAATTACATGCACATCCTTCCCTTTTAATCTAAGCTCTCCAATTCTTTCCCAATTGCATATTTCTTGTACTTAGCATCATGACATCTTGGTAACCAGTTTTACAGAGCAGGGAAATAACAGTTTTCAAAAGCCATAGATTTAATTTTCTTATCTCATAATTTAATTCCAAATAGAGTTCTGCATTTTAAAAAACAAAAAAATTATGTACTAAGATCAAGTCAATATACCTGGTATAAGCTACCCCTTCTAGGGTATTTTGTTATAGCAGCTCAAAGGGACTAAGCTTCTTTAAGATAATTATTTTGAATTCTTTGTCAGGCTATTTGTTTAGGGTCAGTTACTAGAGATTTCTTTTATTCCTTTGATAGTGTCATCTTTTCCTGATTCTTCATATTCCTGTAGGATTACTTTGATATTTGCACATTTGAAGAGATCACCACCTCTCTCAGACTCAGTGGACTGGGGGAAAGACCTTCGCCTGTCAAACTGGCTAAATTCTGGCCCTCTGTACCTAGCTGCCCTGGAATCTATAATCTCTTTTTTTTTATTTTCAAGAGTTTATCATCTCTTGCTGCCTCTTGGTGTCCACTCCTTTCCTCCTCTCCTGGGAAAAAAAGCTTTATTTTCTGTTCCTTTCCTCAATCTCACAGAGCCAGGCGAAGTGCAGGAAGTCACTTGCCCTGACTACTTTGTTCTAAGCTGCACCAAGAGTCACAGGTCCGTTCATACAGCTCTCCATGTGGAGCAAGAGAGAAACAGCCCTTCAGCGAGTGTACTGAGAGACATCCTCTACTCCTCCCTCACTAGGGGAGAAGGCTCAGTTCTGTGTCTTTTCCCAATCTTGCAAATCTGTGTTGGCTTCAGAGAGTTTCTCTCCCCCTTTCCTGTGTTCCTACTTGTTCAAGGCACCCGAACAGTGTGGATTTCTTCAGCACTCAGCATGAGGCAAGACAAACCAGCCCCCTAGGGCCCACAGAGAAAGGCAGGAAGAACAGGTCCATGGTCCACTGTTCCCCTACCCCACTCCCGCCCCCCGCCCCCCACACCCAATTGTAGAAGTCACAGGCTGAGGCTGAGTCCATCTGTCACAGCTCTGAGCTGTGGCACTTTGGGAGAAGAGATGATGCAAATAAATTAGAATTGCTCTTATTATCCATGTCAACACAGCTGTTTCCAGTTCTCTGTCTGGGATGCTGCAATTTCTTAGCTGGATTCTGGACTTCTCATAAATGTAGGATGGGTCTGCCTACCCCACCATTTTTCTAACATCACTGAGAACACTTAGGTGAAATTCATTTTAATAATACATTTTCTTTAACTCCATATGCCCAAACTCTTACTTCAACTCATACTCACTGTGGGAATAGAATTAAATATATATTTTATATTCGTTTTCTTATGTACTAAGTCTTTAGGCTCAGTATAAGTGTATATTTTACATTACACCACATCTCACTGTGGAATCTCATTTCAAGTGTTCAATAGCCGAGTGTAGTTAATGACTACAGTCACTTTGGACAGTGCGGCTCTGGATCTCCTCATTATCCATGGCTTCTACAGCTCTCACTCCTGCTCCTACAAGGACTCTCTTTGTTTATTCCCCTCTAGGGCAGTAAGTGAGGTAGACACCATGGAAAATGTCTTACCCAGAGCTGAGCGGTCTTCATAGCCCTCCTGAACTCCATGTATGTTCAGAGAGTTTACTGACAACCTTGTGGGTTAAATAATCACAGACCATTGCTTGCTAAGTTTGTGTGTCTTCACAATAGCATTCCCTCAGAAAAATATGTATTGCTGTGCTTCAATCCTTTGTAGAAAAATCCCAAAGATAGACCTTGTGTAGACATTATCTTAAGATATCCTAGGAGACACCTAAAGTTAGCAGACACCTTGGATCTTCGTATGACTTCTCGCCAAGAGAACAACTTTGCCTGCATTGGCTTTGGTGACAGTTAAAGAAATAGTTGCATTTCTTTTCTTGAAAAGCTCAGTCAGTACAGATTGGAGGTTGAGGTAAAAGGTGTCTCCCTTTCTGAAAATGTACGTCCTTCTACCTTTGCTTACACTAAAATATCCAATTCTCTGGTTTGCCCAGGATGTAGAATTTTTCATTTCAAGACTGAAACATTTCCAGGTTAACAGGAATAAGCTTGCCACACTAGTCTGCAGATAGGTCAGACTTAAACTTAGGTTTTTAAATTTTCCTCCGAGGAGCTTGTTTTACAAAATTTTAATCCTACTGCTATTCAGGATCTGTCATTGTGGCCACCCTCTTCCAGGTTTTAGATGCTTGGTGAGTTATGGATTGTGTTTCAATGCATACATCAGAAACCTGATTATAGAAGTGTACCTAAATAGAGAAAAATTTTTTCAATAACTAGAAGTACAAAAGTAGACAGCCTAGAAGTAGGCATGGTAACTTTATAAATGCACAAAGCACTCTGGTTACATCTAACTTTCTTGTACTCAACTTGAGCACTTTGCTTTTGTCCTTATGGTCATGAAATGGCTACTCTATCTTCAGAAACTGCATAAATATTTTAGTCAGGGAGAAGGTTTAGGGTAAAATACCAAAAAAAAATGTATTGGCTTGGTAGCTCAGTTGTTTGGAGCATCGTCCCATACACCAAAATGTTAAGGTTCAATTCCCAATCATGACACACCTATGTTGCAGGTTCAATCTCTGATCAGGGTGTGTACAGGAGGCAACCAATCAAAATTTTGCTCTCACATGAATGTTTTACTCTTTCTCCCCTTTTCTCTCTCGAAAATCAATGAACATACCCTCTGGAGATGATTTTTTAAAAAAAGGAGTAGGCCAACTGAGGCTGTGCTTAATAATAACCAATAAAAGACGCTTTCTCAGGTGCTCCATCCAGTAGAATTGCACTTACATCTCACTGTCTAAGTCATATAGCTACTCCCAGCAGCAAGGGAAGATGAGTATTTTTCATGGTTTTATTGATACTTTAAAAGAACAGGCCTTCTGTTAGTAAAGAGAAGGGAGGTATATTGATTAATAACTACTGATTTATAACTGAATGTTATAAAATATAGGTAAAATTTATTTTATTAAATTTGAAAAATGGAAATATATAAACATTTTAAACACAAAGTAATAATAGAAGGGCCCACTTCATGTAATTCTTCACAAATTAAGTTGCTCAGTGGTCCCATTAAATTCATGATTTATATTCCAAAAATGTGGGTGACCCTAAAGGATTAGATTGAATCAAAGAGAATTTTGCTAACCCTACTCCTTGTTCCTTTTTGTTAATTCTTCAGTGTCTGTGACTATTTACTTTTGCTTTAAAGCCAAAGCCATAAACTTTGTCACCAGAAACATAACATAAATTAGTGAAAATATTGATGTAAGACACATATTTTGATTGCTGAGTATTTTTTCACATTCAGAGCGAAATGTGCTTTCTTCCATTTTTCTTGATATACATTGACCTTAGGGTCCATTTTTATTTTCCCACTTTTAAGACATGGTGTAAACAAATAGTTTTAAACTATGGGAACACTAGCAATGCAATCACAATGATAAATGGCAACTAGCATTTGGCTGAGAATCGGAAAGTCAATTGTGAGTGCTGTGTCTGTGGCAAATAGGAAAGAACCCACTTTCTGTAAAAAAAACCTAACCTACTACCCAGAGCTATGCAGAAGTTCAGACCCAGTATTTTCAGATTATGTTTAGAATCCAGTTATTTTATATGAAATTTTCTGACTTCTAACTATTAGCTCAAAAGGGGGGGGCTTAAACACAACATAAAAAGAATACATACCAGGTGTGTAAGTCAGATTTGGATTATGGACCACTAGTTGTGTGAATGAACCAAAGTCCAATCTTTTAGTGTTGATAATTCTCCTGACAGACAAAAGTTGAAATGTTCAAAAGAGCACTTAAATTTTGTACCATTAATTTAAATAATGAATTGCTCATATCAGTTTTGAATGAAATAAGCAAAGACATGTCCTATGGTTCTTTTTCCCTCACCACAATGAGCATGTATTAGATATTTAATAAACATCTACTAAACTTCTAATTCTCTTCATTTGCTTTGACAATGACTAGCAAAGCCAATTTTATACTAATGTAATCTGAAGGGTACATAGCTCGTTCTTGAAAATAAAATGGCAGTCTAACAAATTCATGAGACTGGAAATATACAAATCATGAAAGAATTTCTAATTCTAACAAAAGAAGCAGAGTACAAGTTTTGAGTTGAGAAAAAATCAAACATTCTTATTATAGATTAATATTAACTTTTCTTCAACTGTGAGGCATGTTGAAGAGAGAAAATAATAAACCCATCTGCTTTAAAGTCCAAACAATCAAGTTAAATAAGGGTTCCAGGTAATTCTCTGACAGTAAAATGTATTTGGTTACAGCAATCAATGGTGAACTATTTTGAACAATTTGAACTAGGGAAATAAGGTTTCATAGAGGAGAAAATGACAGCAATTTTAGTTATATAAATGTAACTATTTCAATATTCACTTTTTCTCCTAGAATTTATTAGCATATCAACTAGATCAAATAAGTCTATAACACAGGCAACTCCCATTAGTACCTAACAATAAAATAGATGGCACCATTCTATATAATGTAAAGGGCTTGACCCCTTATGGAAAATATTTGTAAGGTACAATATATTAAGGCATAACTAAACAAAACCTAAACCCTGAAATTTTAGAAAAAGCATTATTTTTATTTACTAAGTATGTCCCACCAATTCTTGTATGTGTGTCTGAAGCATTCTAAATATGCTTAAATTCACACTAGGTAAAAATTTTGTTTTTGCCACATACACTTCTACTTCACTTTTTTATATATAACTATTTTTGCCTTAAATGTTTATATATATTTAATTTTTTCTTAAATATTTTGCTTTGAATTTGTAGTGGGACTAGTACACTTGAGAAAATTCATTAGAAAATTTATTCACTTCATAAACCATGTAGAATCCAAAAGGAAAAATATTTTCTTATTCCTCAGAATGAAAATTCACAATAGAAAGTAAAGAAAGGAAAACATTTGTTTCATTAGATGACATGATAACATAGGTCAAAAATTCATTAAAAATTCTGAAATCCTCCTGTGCATCTCTCCCCTCCTTGTGTGCATGACAAAGCAATCAGGAGACAATAGTTCATACATGCAAAATTTTATAAGGATGGCCTAAATTTTAATTTTAAGAAACAGCTTTTATTTTTGTTGATCTTCCTCTTCTTATTTTGTTAATTTCTCTTCTTACCTTTTCTATTTCCTTTCATTGTCTTTAGCTTTCTAAGATGATGCTTAAATAATTTGAATTATTTTCAAATTAAGCAATAAACGAACCTCTATGTACTTTTTCGAGCAACTCGATGAATAGAACTTTCATTGTCATTCAATTACAAATAGATACTAATATTCATTTTTTAACTTTATTGTATTTTCTGTTACCATTTCACCCCCTTAGCTGCTGTCTCTGCAATCATCACACTGCTGCCCATGAGTTCTCTTTCTCTTTTGCTTGACCCCTGCACCCCCAAACATCCCCCACCAACCATTATCCCTTTATCTACAAGTCTGTCTCTATTTTGCTTGTTAGTTCAGTTTGTTCATTAGATTCCACATGTGAGTGAAATCATATGGTGTTTGTCTTTCTCTGACTGGCTTATTTCACTTAGCATAATGTTCTCCAGGTCCATCCATGCTGTTGCAAAGGGTAAAATTTTCTTCTTTTTTACAACTGAGCAGTATTCCATTAAATATCCCATAGTTGTTTTATCCACTCATCTACTGATGGACACTTGGACTGCTTCCGTATCTCGGCTATTATAAATAATGCTGCAGTGAATATAGGGGTGCTTATGGTCTTTTGAATCAATATTTTCAGTTCCTTTGGATATATTACCAGAAGTGGGATCGCTGGGTCAAACGGCAGATCCATTTTTAATTTTTCTAGGTATCTTCATACTGCTTTCCACAGTGGCTGCACCAATCTGTATATACCCACCAATACTGCAAAAGTCTTCCCCTCCCTCCACATGCTTGCCAGTACTTGAAATCTATGATTATGTCTTTTAACAGCAAAGATTAAGCAATACACATTTATTTATTCTTTATATGTACTATCATATACATCATATCCCTACCATTTTCTTTTTTCGCCTTTGCTACATTCTATTGGACTGGTAGTTTATATAATAATAATAATAATAATAATACCTAAAATTGAGCAATTAACGTAGGTGAGATATTATAAAATTTTACATATATGTATTTATTTAGCCTTCACAATTCTGTAAGGGAAAGACTATTAATATCTCCATCTTACATTTAAAGAAATTGAGGTGACAGAAAACTGTACTTGAAAAATAATTAAATAAAAAAATTGGGAAAAAATTTTAAAAAATAAAGAAATTGAGGTACTGAGAAGCTAAGTAATTTGTTCCAGTTAGTACAGCCAGTAAGAGGTCAAGGGGGATTTGAGCTTAACATCCTAGTCCCAGAAATTCCACTCTTAACCATGAGATTGGACTTTTTCTAAAAGAACTTTTTACAAAAATTTTTAGATGATATTTTGGTTTCCAAAAATATCTACACTTACATCTATAGGAATTTCCAAACTATATTTTAGATTCTAACATTAACAATGAAAAATAAGCAAGAACTTTCTGAAAAAAATTGATAAAATGATTTGGGGGTGGGAGGGGAGTCAACACATGGCTTTAAGACTCTTTTAAGTTGCATTTCAAAGTCCAAATCATTTATAAATTAAATTCATTCAAAGGAGAACTACTTTGACCTATAGAATATAGATCAAATGATAATTTAGGATTTCTTAGCATAGGTTGTAAGATCTGACAGCTTCTGCTTCATGCCTTTTGGACCCTAAGGGGCATCTGAGAAGGTTGAGTAACTAGAAAGAGAGGCCCCGTGGATGAAACAAAGACCACATGAAAAAGCACCATGTCCATCCTGGAAATCCAGGAAGCTCAGAGAGTCCCAAAGAAGTTGGACCCAAGAAGGAACACACCAAGGCACATCATAATTACATTACCCAAGATTAAAATGAAGGAGAGAATCCTAGAAGCAGCAAGGGATAAGGGGACAGTCACCTACAAAGGAGTTCCCATGAGACTGCCAGCGGATTTCTCAAAAAAGACCTTACAGGCAAGAAGGGGCTGGAAAGAAGTATTCCAAGTCATGAAATCCAAAGACCTACAGCCAAGATTGCTTTATCCAGCAAAACTTTCATTTACAATGGAAGGACAGAAAAAGTGCTTCTCAGATAAGGTCAAGTTCAAGGAGTTCATCATCACCAAGCCCTTATTATATGAAATGTTAAAGGGACTTATATAAGAAAAAGAAGATGAAAAATATTAACAGTGAAAGGACAGCAAACACACAGTTATTAACAACCACACCTAAAACAAAAGCAAACCAAGAGGACAGCTAGATCAGGAGTGGAACCATAGAAATGAAGAACACATGGAGGGTTAGCAACAGGGGAGTGGGAGGAGGAGAAGTGGGGAGAAGGTACAGGAAATAGCATAGACACTAGGTAGAAAATAGATAGGGGGAGGGCGAGAATAGTGGGGGAAATATAGAATCTAAAGAACTTGAGACACGCGGTCATAAACTAAAGGGGGGGAATGGTGGAGGAGGGGTGTGCAGGGTACAGGGACTGAAGGGGGGGATAGAACAACAACTGTAATGGTATAATTAATAAGATATATTTAAAAAAAGAAAGCACCACGTCCAGAGATATCAGTAAAGATGCTGCCCTCAATATACCAGCCCCTAACCATTCTAGGCATCCTAGCTGAGGCTCCTGGGAGCTGAGACAAATCATCACCATTCTGCCCTGCCCAAACTTTTGACAAAATCATGAGAAATATTTGAATGATTCTTGTCTAAAGCCACACTTTCCTCCTCTCTCATTTTCACAACAAACTCTCACACTGGCATTAACATTCACTGAAGCTCATGTTACGTGTTTGTGGTAGCTTCAAGGATGTCCACCAATTTGCATTCTGACTCCTCCATTACAGGGTGGCATGTGACATGGAAATTTGTCTAATATATAAAAAGATAATAGCATCCATGAATAAGACAGATGAGCAGTGCACACAATTAATAAATGCGAGCAATTAGCTATGGATTATGCAATAAATTAGATGCTCCTTGAAAGCAGAGACTTTATCTGCTGAGTTCACTTAGAAATGAGTCTAGCAAAGGGAGAGTAGATACTATTTGTTAAATAAGTGGCAAAATTATAAAATACTGGTCACAATTTACATATCTCTGATTCCCACTAATATTAATATCTTTCAGTTCAAAAAATTCCTACATATTTTTCGACAACTATCATAGAGTGGGGATGGGGAAAGTAGTAGCAGCTTCTTTTTTTTTAATAAAACTTTGTTTTTTGTTTTTTTTTAATTTTATTTATTTATCTTTAGAGGGGAAGGAGAGAGGGAGAGAGACATTAATGTATGGTTGCCTTTCGTGCGTCCCCTGCTGGGAGTTGGCCTGCAGGGAACTGGCCTGCAACCCAAGTAGCAGCTTCTGAGGACTGTTGATGAAATTGTTCAAGTGAAAATGAACATAAAATATTACCCAGTTGTTATTCAATTTCAAAGACAAAGAAATAATACTTCAGTCACCAAAAGGAGAACACACATGTGATGAGTACTTTTATGCCAACCTAACTGGGCCATGGGGTGCCCAAATATGTGGTCCCATGTTACTGTGAGTGTCTGTGGGGGTGTTTCTGGATAAGATTAACACTCACATCAGTAGATGAGTGACTCAGATTGCCCAGTCTAATGTAAATGGCCCTCATCCAATCAACTGAAGACCTGATTAAAACAAAAAGACTAAGAGGGGACTCTGCCAGGGAACTAATTGAACTGGAACATCAATTTTATTCTGTCTTTGGATGAGAACTTGCATCAGTTGACTCTTCTGATTCTCAGGCCTTTGGATTTGGACTCAAATTATACCATCAGCTTCCTTAGGTTTCCAGATTGCCAACTGCACATCTTGGGACCTCTCAACCTCCATCATTCTGTCAGTCAGTTTCTTATCCCTTAATATACATACTACCTCCTATTTGTTTGGTTTCTCTGGAGATTTCTGTCTAATACCACAGCCACCTATAAGGAAAAAAATCAAGCTAGCCTCAGATAGCTCAATGATATTCAGTTCTGAAAAACAATGGAAACTGTTTTAAAACTAAAACACAAAACTAAAGAAGAAAAACAATAAAAAACAGTGGAGCAAGTTTTGAAGGAGAGAAACCCTATGTCTACAGAGTCTTGAATGTAATGTAAGAAGTTAATACACTGCCAAATTGTACTTCAAACATAAAAGTAATTGATGTCTTCTCATATGTAAAAGATCAGGAACACAGTATTTTTGGAAAGAAAATTTATTAGGTTGTGAAATCCAACCAAGAGATAGATCAAAATTAAAATAGTCTTACATAGAGAAGTTGTGCTGAAACAACTGATGGCAAGACTGGTCCCAGAACAGCACTGAGTGTTGTAAGCTTGAAAACATAAAAATGACAACTTAACTAAAAAATTAGAAGGAGGAAGGAAGAGCTAAGAGGTGAACATAAAAGAACAAATATACACATTTATCATAATATTTAAATAATAAATACCATTTTTTAAAATCTTTGAGAAAAAAATCCAAAGACTTTTTCATAACCTTATACTGTTAATCTTAAAAGCATTCTTTACAAAGTAATATCTATTTTTTATAAATATGTACATGCTAAATTTAGCAGTTCCTTTTGTTTCATCCACTTCTTTTTCTTCCTTTAAAATTGTATAAAATTAAATTTTTAATATAAAAAGCAGTGGATGGTAGGTAGATACACTTTGCCTCCTTGCACAACCAAAAGAAGGACAACAACAAATTTAAAAACAAAATGTAACCAGAACTGCCAGAAAATTGAATTGTATGGAAGTCCAACAACCAAGGAGTTAAAGACAAAGCATTCATTCAGACTGGTAAGAGGGATGGAGACAGGCAACTGGGGTGGAAAGGGCACACAGCAAGGTGATGGCTAGAAGACTGGGCAAGGCAGCAACTGGAGGACTAGGTGGTCCCACATTTCCATGTAGATAAACCAGGAGGAACAACTGGGGAACAAGACTGACTGCTCAACTCAGAGTTCCAGCGCAGAAAAAGAAAGCTTCAAAACCTCTGGCTGTAAAAATCTGTGGGAGTTGCAGCAGCAGGAGAAACTCCCAGCCTCACAGGAGAGTTTACTGGAGAGACTCACAGGATCCTAAAACATACACAAACCCACCCACCCAGGAATCAGCACCAGAAGCACCATTTGCTTGTCAGTATTGAAGGAAGTAACTGAAAGCCACTGAGAGCTGAGCAAGTGGTATTGTTCCCTCTTGGACCCATCCCCACATACAGCACCACAACGCAGCAAAGTGGGTTGCCATGTCCTGCTGAAAACCTAAGGTTCCTCCCCTTACAATGTAACAGGTTCATTGAGATGAATAAAATATGGCCCAAATAAAAGAACAGATCAAACTCCAAAAATAGAACTAAGCAATAAAGAGCTAGCCAACCTATCACATGCAGAGTTCAAGACACTGGTAAGCAGAATATCCACAGAAATGGTTGAGTATGGTTGCAAAATAAAGGAAAAAATGAAGGCTATGCAAAGTGAAATAAAGGAAAATATACAGAAAAACAATAGTTAAGGGAAGGGACCCAGGACTCATATCAGCAATTTGGAGCAGAAGGAAGAAATAAACATGAACAGAATGAAGAAACAAGAATTCAAAAAAAAAATGAGGAGAGGCTTGGGAACCTCCAGGACAATTTTAAACATTACAACATCTGAATTATAGGGGTGCCAGAAGGAGAAGAGGAAATGCAAAAAATTGAAAAGTTATTTTAAAAAATAATGGAGAACTTCCCTAATCTGGCAAAGGAAATAGACTTCCCAGAAGTCCAAGAAGCTCAGAGAATCCCAAAGAAGTTGGACCTAAGGAAACACACACCAAGGTACATCATAATTACATTACCCAAGATTAAAGATAAGGAGAGAATCTTAAAAGCAGCAAGAGAAAAGGAGACAGTTACCTACAAAGGAGTACCCATAAAACTATCAGTAAGGTTTCTTTCTCAAATGAAATCTTACAGGCAAGAAGGGGCTGGACAGAAGCAGTCAAAGTCATGAAAGGGAAGGACCTACATCCAAGATTATTCTATCCAGCAAAGTGTTTGTTTAGAATGGAATGGCAGATAAAGTGCTTCCCAGACAACATAAAGCTAAAGGAGTTCATCATCACCGGCCCTTATTATATGAAATTTTAAAGGGACTTATCTAAGAAAAAGATGATAAAAATATGAACATTAAAATGACAACAAACTCATAACCGTCAACAACTGAACCTGAAAACAAAAGCAAAAATAAAAACAAACTAAGTAAAGAACTAGAATAGGAACAGAATCCCAGAAATGGAGATCACATAGAAGGCTATCAGAAAGGAGGAGGAAGGGGGGGAAATGGGGGAAAGGGTACAGGGAATAAGAAGTGTAATTGGTAGGTACAAAATAGATAAGAGGAGGTTAAGAATAGTATAGGAAATGGAGAAGCCAAAGAACTTATATGTATGACCCATGGACATGAACTAAGCAGGGAGAGAGAATGTTGGAGGGTGGGTGGTGCAGAGCTAAAGGGAATAAAGGGGAAAAAATGGAACAAATGCAATAGCATAGTCAATAAAAATATACTTCTCCAAGGAGGACATACAAAGGGTCCAGAGACATGTGAAAAGATGCTCAGCATTGCTAGCCATCAGAGACATGCTAATTAAAACCATAATGAGATATCACTCACACCAGTCAGAATGGCCATCATAAACAAATCAACAAACAACCAGTGTTGGAGAGGATGTGGAGAAAAAGGAATCCTAGTGCATTGTTGGTGGGAATGCAGACTGGTGCAGCCACTGTGGAAAACAGTGTGGAATTTCCTCAGAAAACTAAAAATGGACCTGCCTTTTGGCCCAGCAATTCCATTGCTGGAATTATATCCTAAGAGCCCTGAAACACCAATCCGAAAGAACCTATGCACCCTGATGTTCATAGCAGCACAATTTACAACAGCCAAGTCCTGGAAGCAACCTAGGTGCCCAGCAGTAAATGAGTGGATCAAAAATCTATGGTACATTTACACAATGAAATACTATACAGCAGAAGGAAAGAAGGAGCTCCTACCCTTCTTTCTTTCTGGATAGCATGGATGGAACTGAAGAGCATTATGCTAAGTGAAATCAGCCAGGTGGTAAAAGACAGACATCACATGATCTGACCTGTAAGTGAAACCTAATCAACAAAACAAACTAGCAAGCAAAATATAACCAAGAGATATTGAAATTAAGAACCAACAGACAGGCCCTGGCTGGTGTAGCTCAGTGGATTGAGCGCGGGCCTGCAAACCACACAATCGCGGTTCGATTCCCAGTCAGGACACATGCCTGGGTTGCAGGCCAGTTCCCTGCGGGGGACTCACGAGAGGCAACCATACGTTGATATTTTCTCTCTCTCTCTCTCTCTCTCCTTCCCTTCCCCTCTAAGATAAATAAATAAAAATCTTAAAAAAAAAAAGAACAAACAGACAGTAACCAGAGGGGAGGTGGGAGGGGACAATGGGGGGGAAAGGGAGAAGGGTTTTCAGGAACAACCTAAAAGGCACATGGACAAAACCAAGGGGTGGTGGAATCAGGGGAGGAAGGTGGAGATGGCTGGGGTTGGGGGGTGGAGTGGAGTGGGGCGAAAGGCGAACAACTGTACTTGAACGACAATAAAATAAAATAAAATAATAAAATAGAATAGAATAAAATAAAAAGTAGTGGATGTGTTACCAGAAACACAGTTCTTCTCACCGACACAGTAAAGAATTACAGATCAGAGAGCCTACTGGAATGCAAGCAAAGTTTATTAATGCTAAGTTCTAATGGGAAAGCAAAAGCAAGGGTGGCAAAAGCAGGGTGGCCAGAGGCCAGGTGCCCAGGCCCCACCTGCCATGTGGCAAAAACAGCCAAGAGAGTAAGTTCTTCATTCATAGGACTTTTAAATGTGGCAGAGTGAGGGTTAAGAAGTTACATGTTAATTGATGTAAAGGTGGTGCCAGCTATCCCTAGGGAGACATGACTACCTAAATGTAGATATGAAAATCTGTTAGCCTGAATCCTTGTCTTGCCCCAGACTCTATTTGTTCATTTTGCATATGAGACAGGAGGCAGGCAATTAATCAAAGTTGTTTTATGGGCTTTTCTTTGGGCACTGTAGACCCCTCCTTTTTCCCCTTTCCAGGCTTTGGGATGAATACACAGTCTCAAGGTTTTCCTTTTCCCAGCTAGTAGAGATGGTGTACACGGACCTCAAAGGCTTTCCCCCTGCACTATCATACTTTTGCTTATGTTGTGCAGACTACCTGGTAGCCTTATCAAACCAGGCTCAGGATGACCAGGTCAACAGGTGTCTTTGCTTTTAGCCTCCTGTTTTAAGTTCTTTATTAGATCGCAATGGTGTGGGCCCTGCCTTTATTTTCCCTCTGGCCACTCATTCTACCATAACAGATATAATCTTACTAAAAAAATATTTCTCTCTAACTTCTATATCCAACTGTACACAGGAAAAATGTTAGAAACCTTTTTTCATATTTCTTTCTGAAAGAAAAAAAGTGTCCTCTAAGAACATTATATTCCACCAAAATGTTTTCCACATTAAAGAAGCAATAAACATTCTCAGTCATAAAAGAACCCATAAAGCTCTGGCTGGTGTGACTTGGTGGACTGAGCATTGGCCCATGAACTAAAAGGTTACTGGTTCAATTCCCAGTCAGGGCACATGCCTGTGTTGTAAGCCAGGTAACCAGCTGAAGGCATGCATGCAAGAGGCAACCAGTCAATGTTTCTCTCCTTCTCTCCCCTCTCTCTAAAAATAAATAAACAAAATTTTAAAAAAAAGAAATAACCCAGGAAATATAACAAACTCGAAACTTTTCTTGGAGGAGGGGAAGAATATATATTTTTATTAATGACAGTAAAATTAACCCAAAAGGAAATAAATTAAAATATCTACAGTTGAAATTTTTATTTTTAATATATTTTATTGATTATGCCATTACAGTTATTCTAATTCCCCCTTCATTCTCCTCCACCCTGCACACCCCCGCCCCCACCATTCTCCCCGCCTTTAGTTTATATCCACATGTCTCAAGTTCTTTAGATTTTATATTTCCCGTACTATTCTTGCCCTCTCCCTGTCTATTTTCTACCTACCATCTATGCTACTTATTTTCTGTACCTTCTCCCCCTTCTCCTCCTCCCACTCCCCTGTTGCTAACCCTCCATGTGATCTCCATTTCTATGGTTCCACTCCTAATCTAGCTGTCCTCTTAGTTTGCTTTTGTTTTAGGTGTGGTTGTTAATAACTGTGTGTTTGCTGTCCTTTCACTGTTCATATTTTTCATCTTCTTTTTCTTATATAAGTCCCTTTAGCATTTCATATAATAAGGGCTTGGTGATGATGAACTCCTTGAATTTGATCTTATCTGAGAAGCACTTTATCTGCCCTTCCATTCTAAATGAAAGCTTTGCTGGATAAAGCAATCTTGGCTGTAGGTCTTTGGATTTCATGAGTTGGAATACTTCTTTCCAGCCCCTTCTTGCCTGTAAGGTCTCTTTTGAGAAATCTGCTGACAGTCTGATGGGTACTCCTTTGTAGGTGACTGTCCCCTTATCTCTTGCTGCTTCTAGGATTCTCTCCTTCATTTTAATCTTGGCTAATGTAATTATGATGTGCCTTGGTGTGTTCCTTCTTGGGTCCAACTTCTTTGGGACTCTCTGAGCTTCCTGGATTTCCTGGAAGTCTATTTCCTTTGCCAGACTGGGGAAGTTCTCCTTTATTATTTGTTCAAATAAGTTTTCCACTCGTGGCTGTTTCTTTCCCCCTTCTGGTACCCCTATAATCCGGATGTTGGAACGTTTAAAGATGTCCTGGAGGTTCCTAAGCCTCTCCTCATTTTTTTGAATTCTTGTTTCTTCATTCCTTTCTGGTGGGATGTTTTGTTCTTCCTTCTGGTCCACTCCCTTGATTTGAGTCCCAGTTTCCTTTCCATCACTATTGGTTTCCAGTGCATCTCCCTTCATTTCAATTAATTTAGCCTTCATTTGTTCATCTAATTTGTGACTAAAATCAACCAGCTCTGTGAGCATCCTGATCACCATTATTTTGAACTGTGCATCTGATAGGTTGGCTATTTCTTGGTCACTTAGAGTTATCGGCTCTGGGACTTTGAGTTCTTCTTGCACCATCTTTTGGGCTGTTCGTGCCTGTTCCATAGCAGGATCGGAGCCCTAGGTGTTCACCAGAGCAGGGCAACTAAGTCGCTGGGTTGTGACGCTATATGTGGGGGTGGGGTCAGAGAGGGTCAATGGCAGTCTCCTCTGCTGCTTCCCACTGCTGGGGCCTGCAAGGTCTGGTGCACTGCTCGCTCCTTCTCTGGTTTATGTGTGCGCGTGAATATGTGACTGTGGTCAGCTGGCTGCCTTGTGCCCTCACTGGGTCCACCTGTTGCTACCCTACACCTGGGATCCTCCCACAGCTGCCTACACGCTTGGGTCAGGAGATCTTTCCTGCCTGACCCCCCCGCTCCGCTACTGGCTCCACCCCTGTTACCTTCCAGTTGAGTGGTTCGTTGTTGTCGGACTTCCGTATAATTCAATTTTCTGTGTTTTGGCTGCGTTTTTGTTACTGAAATTTTGTTGACTTTAAACTTGGTTGTGAGAGGAGGCACAGTGTTTCCACCTACGCCTCCAGATCTTGGCAGAAGTCCTATTTTTTAAATAATGAGAGCCAAAATTATTTTTACCCACACATCTTACTGTCTATATCTACATGACTTTATTATTCCTAACTTGACTGTTCCAGGAAATTCTTGCCCAGGGAGATATAATTTACAAATAACTTTTTTTGCTCATTCCAAACATTTTACAAAAGATTTGTAAACTCAAATCAAAACAAATGAGAGTTTACATCCCCAGATTCCAAATTTACTTCCTCAGAATCCACTGATATAAAACTATTACACCATGACTCTTACCCATTTAAATCAAGCTTCCATATTGGAAGTCCAGGATTTAACTGGGCTTCAAAACTGTCATAAATCTTCCAACTTTGTCTTCCTCCCTCTGAGATGTGGAGACGCTGACACTGTGCTGCTCTTCAGTACGGTGAGAATAAACTCAGCCTTGTCCTCTCAGTGAGTTGTTTAGGTAATATTTTGGAAGAGCCAGCATTCAGCAAAAAAATTGTGACTAAAAAAGGAAAAAACAGCATCAATCAAGGCAAGAAAGTAGTTACAAGAACATCCAAGCAAAGCTCCGAGGGTCAACATGAGGGTAAGAAGTAACGGGGTGCATTAAAGCTGAAGACAAGGAAGACTACAAAGACCAAACTTTCTTTAAAAGGTCTAAGGTGGGTTTAAACTTCCTTAAAAATAGGATCCTAAAGGTAGCTGTTGCCTTCCATCCTGGAAAGTCCTGGAACAAATACCAATATAACACCTTCGGTTCCTGTTTTGACCAGTCCTTATCAAAAATGTAGATGGTGCTGAGGCTGCCTACCTCAGAGTCATCTGGTGCGCTTGACAGAAATGCATTCTCCTAGCCCCTAACAGAATCTCTGGGAAGAAGCCTTGCAACTGGCAACTGGCGTATTTAATAAGCTTTGCAATTTAATAAGTTCTCACACCAAATTAGAGAATCACTAAAGAATACCACCATTGTATTCAAGTTAACCTTTTCAACATTACCTTCTGTTATGGGAAATTTGACTCTTTAGTTAAAACAGCTGAGAACTTGGGGAAGGAATTGATCGTGGCGTAGTAACATTCAGCAACCCACGTGGCTAAGACTCTTTCTCCCTGGATCCAAGCTCCCTTCCCAACCCCATGGACTGCACTTCCTCCCCTCACCTGGCTGAGAGTTCACTGATTGGATAGGAGTCACTTACTTACCAGTAACCCTACAATGTAACTTTTCCTTTGGAACAATATCACAACTGCCATTCCTTCCATTTTGCAATTATTTGTTTAACGTTTATGTCCTGGGTAGTAATCTTTGTAAGAACAAAGTCTGAGTCATCCCTACACATTTTTAAGAACAAAAATTATTCATGACATTTGGCAAAATTTGTTCAGGAGAACTCTCCTGGTAGGCTAGGGACCACCACAGTGGGGTTTTACAGTGAAAAAGAGAGCTTGAACTCAACTCTGAATACAACATAGAAAAGTGGGAATTTATAGCAAAAGAGTGGGGTATGTGAGAGTGGAGCAGTCACTTAGTGGAAAATTACTAAAAGGAAACCCTCAGGGGTCTGGGGAGTTCTGGCTAACCTGACCTAACAGAATTCTTGCTGAAGGCAGACCAGAGCAATCAGACACCAGTGGAGGAGGATGGGGGATGAGGGACCCAATCGGGTACTGGGAGTAATCAGATACCAAAGAGAGGGGACCCTGGTTAAACTGATTCAGCAGTGGTCTTGCTGAAACTGGGACGATGGATGCAAAGACAGACCCAGAAGTCCGAAAGTCGAGGCCTAGCTGACAAAGAGCTCTAAAGAGCCTGATTAGAATTTGCTTAAAGAAAGAATCTTTGTCATTATAGCTCTAAATTCTCCAAACACAGTGCTTTGTACGTGGTAGATCTTCAATGAATATTTGTTCAATTAACCAGTACAATACTGGAAAGTGCTGGTCAAATCCAACGATTTCAGTTTTAGTGCCATCGCAGTCTAATAGTCGTTGGCCAACGGGTTATATTGTTACTGTGGACCCCCCCAAAAAGGGTGAGGGATTCTGTGGAACTTAACTCCACAGAGTGTTCCGATCATAAACTCTTAACTAGGCGGGTCAGGGTGAGTAGTGAAGCATTAGGCATATTATTTTGTATTCAGAAGTTAGTCTTTGCCTTGAGCAGGCCCTGTTCATTATTTCTGTGCATCTAGGTTAACACACCTTTGAAATAAACTGTAAGCACCCTCAAGAGAGCACATCACCTTGTTAATTATCCTGTAATCCAATTCCCACTTTGCCTTTGCCCACCTCCATGTAATCTTTCTTAATGTTCCCTCCTTAATTTCAACTGCAAAAAAAAAAAAAAAAAAACCTACAAAACTGTTATTCTCTGGAGCATTTAAGATCTTGTTCCCTGGAAGACTCCATCAGTTTCACTCAGATAAACTCATAAAATGTTTCCGTGTTTGGATGTAGTCAGCAGGATCCCAAAGAATCCCACCCAGGACCACCCTGCAGAGTTGGACCCGGTGCTGGGTACAAGCAGGGGTCCATTGTGCCCCACTGGGTCCCTGCTTTGCATCAGGTGAACTGGGGTAAGTTTCTTTCAGATTCATGGGATTTCTTGCTTTAAGTAGTAGGCCATAATTTATTTGAGCTGTCCTGAGGGAATCCTCAAGGCTGAGAATAAGGAATGGTTTTAACATTTTTAAATACTTGGGGGAAAAGGAAGGTAGAAGAGGAGAACCAGAGGAGGAGAAAAATGACAACAATAATGGGGAGGAAAAGAGACTATATGTGGCGTAAATACGTGACCATTTACAAAAACAACGTGTTAAACCCTGTGCAGTATGGTTAAATTTATAGGTCAATTTGACTGGGCCAATGAGTGCCCAGGTTAAACAGTGTTTAGGGATGTGTTTCTGAAGGTGGTTCTGGGTAAGATTAGCATTTGAATTAGTGAACCTCAATAAAGACTGTCTTCCCCAATGTGAGTAGACTTCATCCAATCAATTGACAGCTTTCAAATAAAATAAAACAAAAAGGCAGAGGAAAAATTTGCTCTTTTTTACTTCCTGAGTACCAGCTCTCTTGGGCTGAGACAAGGTTCTCTTCTGCCACTGGACCGGAACGTACACCATGGGCTCCCTCTGGTTCACAGGCCTTCAGATTTGGACTAGAATTGCACTGCCTGCCCTCCTGGGTCTGCAGCTTGCAAATGGCTGATTGGGTGACTTCTCAGCCTCCATAATTATGTGAGCCAGTGTCTCACAATACAGGAAGTCTCTTCCTACATTGTGTATAGGCATATCTCAGAGATAATAAGGGCTTGGTTTCAGACCACTGCAATAAAGCAAATATTGCAATAAAGCTACTCACGTGAATTTCCTGTTTTCCTACTACATATGAACGTTATGCTTAGTCTGTTAAGTGGGTAATAGCATTATGTCTAAAAAATGTACACATCTGAATTTAAAATACTTTATTGCTAGAAAACCACTAACCATCATCAGAGACTCATACTCTTTTTGCTGGTGGAGGGTCTGGTCTTCATGTTAATCACTGCCGACTGATCAGGCTGGTGGTTGCTTGAAGGTTGGGGTGGCTGTGGCAGAGAACACTTGTCCTCTCCCAGTGTCTCTGTAGTGTGCGATGCTCTTGGATAGCATATGACCCACAGTAGAAATCCTCTCAGAATTTGAGTCAACCCTCTCGACCCCTGCCACTGCTTTATCAACTAAGTTTACGGCATATTCTAAATCTTTTGTTGTCATTTCAACAGTCTTCACAGCACGTTCATCAGGAGTAGATTCCATCTCAAGAAAGCAGTCTCTTGCTCATCCATAAGATGCAACTTCCTATCCAATAAATTTTTACTATGAGGCTGCAACAATTCAGTCCCACTTTCAGGCTGCACTTCTAATTCTACTTCTCTTGCTATTTCCACTGCATCTTTTATTACTTCCTCCACTGAGGCCTTGAAACCTTCAAAGTCATCCATAAGTTTTGGGTTAATTTCTGTTAATGTTGGCATTCTGACTTCTTCCCATAAATCATGAATGTTCATAATGGCATCCAAAATGGTGAATCCTTAATTCTTTTCAGAAGTTTTTCAATATACTTTGCCCAGATGCAGCAGAGAAATCACTATCTATAGCCTTACAACATGTATTTTTAAATAATAAGACTTGAAATTCAAATACCTGTTGATTCGTGGGCTACAAAATAAATGTTGTGTTAGCAGGCATGAAAAACAATATTCCTCTTGATGTGCACCTCCATCAGAGCTCTTGGGCACCCAGGTACATTATCTATGAGCAGTAATACTTTGAAAGGTATCTTTTTTCCTAAGCAGGAAGTCTCAACAGTAGGCTTAAAATATTCAATAAACCATGTTGTAAACAAATGTGCTGTCATCCTGGCTTTGTTATTCCATTTATAGAGCACAGGCAGAGTAGATTTAGCATAATTCTTAAGGGCCCTAGGATATTTGAAATGATAAATGAGCACTGGTTTCAGGTCA
Source organism: Sturnira hondurensis (assembly GCF_014824575.4). Taxonomy (NCBI): domain Eukaryota; kingdom Metazoa; phylum Chordata; class Mammalia; order Chiroptera; family Phyllostomidae; genus Sturnira; species Sturnira hondurensis. Next base: position 4,622,502 of record NW_028073279.1, read on the forward strand.
AAGTCCTGAAACCAGCTGCAAAGCCCCTGACAAAAGAGTCAGCCTGTCCTTTGAAACTTTGAAGCCAGACATTGCCTTTTCCTCTCCAGCTATGAAAGTCCTAGGTGGCATTTTCTCCCCATATAAGACCTTATTGTCTACATTGAAAACCTGGTGTTTAGTATAGCACCTTTATTATCTTAGCTAGATCTCCCGAAGAACTTGTTGCAAGTTCTACACCAGCATTTGCTGCTTCACTTTGCACTTTTATGTTATGGAAATGGCTTCTTTCTTTCTCTCTCTCTCTCTTTCTCTCTCTCTCTCTCTCTCTCTCTCTCTCTTTTAGAGACAGGGAGAAAGAAAGGGAGAGAAACATCAATATGAAAGAGAAACAATGATCAGCTGCCTCCTGCACACTGCCCAACAAGGAAGTGTGCCTGCAGCCCAGACATGTGCCTGACCAGGAATCAAACCAGCGACCTTTGACTCTGCAGGACCACGCTCTACCAATGAGCCACGCCAGTCAGGGTAAAAATGGCTTCTTTCTTTAAATCTCACAAACCAACCTCTTCTAGCTTCAAACTTTTCTCCTGCAGCTTCCTTGCATCTCTTAGCCTTCTATGGAATTTAAGACAGTTAGGGCCTCTCTCTGGATTAGGCTTTGGTGTAAGGAATTGTTGTGGTTGGTTTCATTGTCTGTCCAAACCACTAAAACTCTCTCCACATCAGCAATAAGACAGTGTTGGTTTCTTATCATTTGTGTGCTCACTAGAATAGCACTTTTATATTTCTTTCAAGAATTTTTCCTTTTCATTCACAACCTGGCTGCCTGGCACAAGAGGCTTGGCTTTCCTGTGACGGCTGTAGACATGCGTTTCTTATTGAGTCTCATTATTTCTAGCTTCTGATTTGAAGTGAAAGCAACGCGACTTACCCTTTCACTGTTAAAGACCATTGTAGGCTTATTTTTTGTTAGTGTTGTGTCTCAGGGAATAGGAGAGGAAGAGAGATGGGAGAATGGGCAATTAGTTGGTGGAGCAGTCAGAATATATGACAGTTATCAGTTGAGTCCACCGTCTTACATGGGTACGATTTGTGGCACCCCAAAACAATTACAGTAGTTACAATTACAATATCACTGATCACAGACACCATAACAAATATAATAATGAAAAAAGTTTAAAATATTGGGAGAATCGCCATGGCTGGTGTGGCTCAGTGGATTGAGTGCCAGCCTGCAAACCAAAGGGTTGCAGGTTCAATTCCCAATCAGGGCACATGCCTGGGTTGCAGGCCAGGTCCCCAGTAGGGGGGGTGTGAGAGGCAAACACACATTGATGTTTCTTTCCCTGTCTTTCTCCCTCCCTTTCCCTCTCTAAAAATAAACAAATAAAATCTTTAAAAAAAATAAAATAAAACAACATACCAAAGCGTGATTACAGAGATACAAAGAGAGCAAAGGCTGGGGGGGAAAAGGTGTTGACAGAATTGCTTGTTACAGGGTTGCCATAAACCTTCAATTCATAAAAGCACGTGCGCGCTCGCACACACACTGATATCTGTGAAGTGCCACCAAGGGTAACACAATGAAATAAGGTTTTCCTGTATATGCTCCTGGCACTCTTTCTCAGAAGAACCCTGATTAACATGTCCTGACAATGGTAAAATGCCAGGCAGTTGATATAGTCGAGGTAGGAGAGTGAAGGTGTCGACTCAAAGCAAACTGTTTTTTAATAACAATTTTATTAACTAGTATGGGGGGGGGGGGGAAGCGTTCGCTAGGTTAATAATTACCAAGTGCCAGAAAATCTGTTTCTTTTTTCCAGCAACAAAATCTCATATGGAAAATCAGTTGCAATTAAAGTCACTACCAGACTAGGTTCAGAATAATTCACTCTTATTCTCCAAGATCTGCCCGCCTTCTCAACAGACCAAATAGGTGAACTGGCCCTGGCTGGTGTAGCTCAGTGGATTGAGCGCGGGCCTGCGAACCAGACGATCCCAATTCGATTCCCAGTCAGGGCACATGCCTGGGTTGCAGGCCAGTTCCTTGCAGGCTAACTACCAGCAGGGGACGCACAAAAGGCAACCATACATTGATGTTTCTCTCCCTCTCTCCTTCCCTTCTAAAGATAATAAATAAAATTTTAAAAAAAGGTGAACTGAACAGAGTTGTGGTAGAAATCATCATTCCTGTATATTCTAAATCTTTGAAGAAACTAATTTCTGTGATCAAGTGAATGCTGTCATGGAACACTTTAGTGAATACAATCTCCTTCTGGTGTGCCTGGGTCTTTCCAAGTTTTTGCATTCCAGGAGACCCTCAGTGATGGGGGTTGCTGCTTAGCCTAAGAAGAATTATATTGGAGTAATTTGCTGGGTACTAAGTGACCTGGAGGACTTGGTAGAAGAAAATTATGAGTTCAGACTTTTACTTCCCCACTCACGGTCTGGGTTAGGACCTGAAACCTTCCATCACTGCCTATAAGAAACCTCTGCCTTGCATAGAGCTTGAATTATAAGTGTCTACAGATGATTATTTAAGTAACTGTTTTGCCACCGCATGCCATGAAAAACAAGTATCACTTTTACTGAGAGAAACAAGGTTATTACTGTCTTTAAATGTAATCACATCCAAGAACCAGTTCCAGATAATCCAGAACCAGTTAAGAATACCAATCCTTGCCCTGGTTGGTGTAGCTCAGTGGATTGAGCACGGGCCTGAGAACCAGAGTATCGTGGTTCGATTCCCAGTCAGGGCACATGCCTGGGTTGCAGGCCAGTTCCCAGCAGGGGACCCACGCACGAAAGGCAACCATACATTGATATTTCTTTCCCTTTCTCCTTTCCTTCCCCTCTAAAGATAAATAAATAAAATCTTAAAAAAAAAGAATACCAATCCTTAAGGTTCTCTTCCTCTGGACCCACCATGTCCAACACCAGTTTCTGTAACAGTTCCATTAGAGAAATTAGCACTGCCAGGAGCCATACAAAACAAGGGGTTTATATAGGGATTAGATCTTCTGGCATTCTGGGAGTTGGCGTGCTACATGCTAAATGTGAAAGCAGAAAACAGAACTTTACTCCTTTAAGTGTAAATTCAGTCATTCCAAGTTGAACTCAACCAATTTATTGTGATTTTCTGCTTTTCTGCTTTTCGTAAGGACCAGTGGTGGCCAGTGGGAGGTTGGTTGTGAAGGGAAGGTCGCTGTTCACCTCCTCCAATCCTGGGCCCGGTGCTCTGCTGCCCTCTAGTGACTTCCAGTCTCAGCGCTCAGAAGATGTCCTTGGTCCGCACACTCCCTGAGGCAGCTGCATTCTCTGCCTGGTCTCTCTTCTGACCTGTAACTGTTGCCTCTGCGGTGTCCCTTATCAAGAACCTAAGACTTTCTCAGGTCTACTAAGTCTCAGTCTCTCTCTCTTTCTCTCTCTCTCTCGATATATATATATTCGTGTGTGTATATACATATATATATATATATACTTTTTTTGCTAAGTGAAAGAAGGCAGTCAGAAAACGACAAACACCATATGACCTCACTTACACGTAGAATTTAATCAACAAGATAATTTAACAAACAAACTAGAAACAGAAGCACAGGTACATAGAACAGACTGACAGCTTTTGGGTGGAGGGGCTGGTTGGAAAAAGGTGAAGAGATTAAGAATAAACACAAATTAAATAAATCTAATTTAATATTAAGAACCTCAGATTCTTAATCTATAATAGCATTTCTATACTATATGCAGGGAACTATATCATAAATCTGGTATATATGCTTTGTTTTTCGGAAGTAAAAAAAAATTGAAGAAGTTGTGAGAAAAAAACAACTCTAACATTCATGTTGTAAAGAAAAAAATCTCACAGTATGATAAAAATTAAAGCTCCCTTTTATACACTAAGTCACATCTCATAGTGGGAATCAAATATCCAAACAATGTCAAAAATCATAATAAAATGAAAAATATTGGATTGTCAAATTTTGTTAAAGAAATAAGCATTAAAGACAAACCTGAACTATTTGATTCAGCTAAGGTAGAAAGTTCTCTGCTTTATTTTACTTATAATATATATCAATATATTAAACATTATTGGGGAATCTCTAGTTAAGCAAACATAAAGCTTCTAACACAAACACATAAGAACTTTCGTGAAGAGATTCCTGCAGAAACAGACAGGCATCGGTGCTATTACTTAACCAGAAGGAAGAGGAAGTTGCAAGGTTTACAGCCAAACAATGTTTGAAGCTAATGTCAACTATTTCTTCTTTGTCCACCAGGGTTACCCATTCACCTCGCTCCCAAGGACTCAGGTGAATCAGTCAACACAGACCTCAGCACCATCTTTCAGAGAAATAAAGGAGTAGAAGAAAGCAAATACTGAGCTTATACCACTATTTTCAAAGGAAAATATTTGAAGCTCCTTCAGCTGGTTTTCTGTTTTGCTGTTGTTTGGTTTGGTTTCAGGGAGTGGAAAACACAATCTCCCCATTGGGATCAAGGTTTCTTCAAGTGCTGAGCAACGTATCTTGTGTTCTGGATTTTCAAAGTCTTGGTGGAAACATTAAAAATCTTAAACAGGGAAATTCACTTAGAATATCGACTGCTTTGTAGTCCCTTATATTTTTGTTATTTCCATATCGTAGAATCATAAAAAATAAAGTTCGTCATTCCATAAAACTTACTCAATTAAAGATAATAAGCCACAGAAGATAAAGTTAACTCCTTCCCTAAAGTGGGCTCATTCATTTTTATTTCAATTAGTCAAATGGTGATGGTGAAATATACACGACATTTGAGAGGACTCAGACCAAGCTGCAACAACAATTCAGGACCCAAGGAGGCAGAAGTCGTTCTCAAACTCGAGATGAGTGAGTGAGCAAACTGTTTCACCATCATGCAGCTCAGGACCCTCTGCTATTCCGGTCCTCCAGGCTCCCCACACTTGAAATGTACCTCATTAACGTTCACAAGCATAAGAACCTGAAAAATATAATGGTATGCTTTTATAAATAGTGAATAAACAGTCGTATCTTCATTTTGAGATTTTTGTAACCAAATAAGGATATTTGTTTTGCAACAGTTCTGTTTGGTCTGGCCTTTTCTTTCTTCAAGAGCATAATACCACACTTTGCTTTTCTTTAAAAAAAAAAAGCAATATCACAGAATAAAACCACCAAAATTAAATACTTTTGGAAGATGGTATAACAGATGAGAATGTTACTTACTATTTTTCTCCTCTTGTTCACTGAAAAAGATCTTCAATCTCCCAAGAATCCATTTTTGTTTATCAAGCAGATAAACAAAAGAATCCTCAATGTGTAACATAAAAATGTTAATAAATTAATATGCCATCATGAATAGTCCCGGTGGCATTTTTTTAAACCTAACAGCTGGCTCTTCTGTCTCTGCTAATTCTCAAAAACAAAATTAAATGTAGATATTCCTCTTATAAATTATGATATATTTCTGGGAACATGGGAAAATCCTCAGCTACACTGCTATTGGTGTCATGTTATACAGTGAAGAAATTATTGTATTTTTGTTAACTTCTTGGTAACTTTAAAAAAAGATTTTATGTATTTATTGCTAGAGAGAAGGGAAGGGAGAGAGAAAGAGAGGGAGAGAAACATCAATGTGTGGTTGCCTCTTACATGCCCTCCAACTGGGAACCCAGCTGGCAACCCAGGTGTGTGCCCTGACTGGGTATCGAACTGGCAACTTTTGACTTGCAGGCTGGTACTTAATCCACTGAGCCACACCAGCCAGGGCTAATTCTTGACATTAAGTCATGCTTTTATGAAAATCACCCAAATATCTAATTGAAGAACTGATCATAAATTCTATTTTTTTCTAGTTTTCTAATTTTTTAAAGTATTAATACCATGTTGCTAGGCATAAATAAGACATTTTTAGTGCTTAGGAAAGAAGAAACTCAAAAAATGTTTAAATGAATGATGAAAAAGATACTCCTGACTTTTCTGTTATCTATCTCCATGTCAACAAAAGTTGTGTTTTTCTCTGTTACCATGCTATAATACCTGAATTGTAAAATATTCTATCTACCTAAGGCACTGGTTCTACCTTAAAATGACCTGACTCTTTAACTTTAACCAATGCAATTTACCATGATCCCCTGCATATTGATTGAACACTGACTGTGCAGAAAAATATTACAGAGACAAAAGTCATTCCCTGCTCCCAAAGAGGTTACAAAATAGTAGGGGCAACAAATGTGTTAATAGTTATAAGCCAAGGGGAAACAGAAAAAAAACCCCAGTGAGGCATGGAAAATGTGACATTTGAGCTAAACTGTGAAAATAAGGTCACAGGTCTCTGACAGTTGAAATTAGAGAAAGAGGGTGTTCCAAGCAAGAAAACACCATGTACTTTTTAGGTTTGTTCAGGAAATTAGGCCTAAACCGGTTTAACTGGAGCAAAGAAGCGATGTAGGGATGAATCAAGAGTAGCCTCAATGTTGATGCTCAGCTTGGGGCTGGGGAGTCTGGACTTGTTTTAGTAGGTAACGAAAAGGCGTTTTAAGATTTGTACCAATCAGGGTCTGAAGCAAATACCACATGTAAATGGAATCAATGGGTGGAATTTGATGAGTGGGGGACACCAGCAAGAGATGGTAAATAACACCCTGCCAACAACAGCGGGGACATTTACCACCATTACTCGTCCTAAAGGGGGAAGTGGAAGAAGAGACATTACTGGGACCCGCAGAGAGTAGCTGTAAGTATCCCTTGACATGAGGCAAGGCCTTCTGTGGAGGAAGACAGTCAACCTATGGTGGAGCAAGAAGAGAGCCAGGGGAATGCATATTCACCTCCTGGTTTGCCCCTCCAATCTCTTGCTAGTGCCCCCTACTGGCTAAACCCAACTGGAAGCCATAGCCAGGGAGCTCACTGATGCAGCTCGTACAGGTTTATCTTCCAGGACACAGACTAGTCAGCGAAAGGAAGGGAGTACCTCTGGAGGGGCAAAAGGGAAACAGCCAGCATGAGCCTTTTGGGCAAAAGAGAGATGTACCTCTACTTAGGAAAATAACTGGACAAGTACGAATGAAATCAAGACATGTGTAGATGAGGAAACTAAAAATAAAAGAGAAGATGCATAAAGAATGTCAGAAGCAGAAGCATGGCAGTATAAAAGAAATGAAATTTGTCTGTGAGACCATTACAGTGATAAAGTTGGGGGGTTTCTAAAGTATTAAGTGTAGGGGAAAGGAAAGTTAGGAGTCCCAAATTTTGAATCTTGGTTCATGGGAGAACATGGCCATTATTAGAAACATGAAAATCAAGTGCTAGGTTTTATGGTAAAATACGTAGTGTGCCAAGGTTCTATTCAAAGGAATGGAGTGGCTCTGGGGAATGTGTGGTAACAGCAGTGTTCTGAACGCCAGTCACAATACGGGACAGGTTTTTACCTAAGGTCATGGCAAAATGCACAGCAAGGGAAAAAGCACAGATCAGTTTGGGGCCCCATGTCACCATACCCTTCTTGAAAATTTTATTGTAAAAAATAATACTGTTGAACCATCTCTCCCCCCCCAAAATCACCCAAAATAACACGTAAATGGGTAAGTAATAGGGGAGGACAAATGGGAAGTGCCTAACATAGAATGCAAAGCAAACAACTGTAGCAATTGTTGGACAAAACAAAATGCGTAATTGTAATTCTTGCCTTTCTAAAAAAAAGGCAGCATGAAGTAAAAAAGAGTATCATCGGACTAAACAGATGATAGATGGAGAGAAAAGAATGATGCATATGGAACAGGTATGTCCTCATGTAGGAATTGGTACAAAAACCAATTGTGTATTTGGTTTTTGTACCAATCAAAAGTGTATTTAAAAATAGGGAAAGAGATTGCTTTAGCTGCACAGAAGCTTTTTACTTTGATGTAGTCCCATTTGCTTATTTTCTGCTTTGTTTCCAGTGACTTAGATTTATTGTCAAAAACATTTCTATGTTGAATATCTGAGATTTTACTCCCTACATTTTCTTCTAGGATTTTTATGGTTTTACAACTTACATTTGAGCCTTTTATTCGTTTTGACTTTATTTTTGTGTATGGTGTAAATTGGTGGTCTAGTTTCATTTAGTGCATGTACTAGTCCAGTTTTCCCAACACCATTTGTTGAAGAGACAGTCTTCACTCCATTGCATGCTCCTGCCTCCTCTGTCAGATATCAGTCGCTCACCCAGGCGTGGGTTTATTCCTGAGATCTCCATTCTGTTCCATTGATCTGTTTGTCTGTGCTTGTGGCAGTCCTGGAGGTTTTTATTACAGTGGCCTTATAGTATACCTTCTGTACAGCTAAAGAAACCAACAGCAAGACGAATGGAGAACCCACTGTATGGGAGAACATTTTTGCTGTACAACAACATAGCAAGCAAGGCTTCACTCTCCAAAATATACAAAGAACTAATACAATTCAATGCAAGGAAGTCAAACAACCTGATTAAAAAAATGGCAAAACACAGGAATAAACACTCCTCCAAAGAGTACCTACTGAGCATCGATAGACATAAGGAAAAATGCTCAACACCACTAATTATCAGAGAAATGCACATTAAAACCTCCATGAGATACCACTTCACACCTGTCAGAGTGGCCATCATCAATACATCAACAAACAACAAGTGTTGGCAGGGATGTGGAGAAAAGGGAACCCAAGTGCACTCTTGATAGGAAAGCAGATTGGTGCAGCCACTGTTGAAAGATAGTATGGAGTTTCCTCAAAAAATAAAAAATGGAACTCCCTCTGACCCAGTGATTCCACTTCTGGTAATACACACCAAGGATCCCAGAACACCAATACAAAAGAATACATACGCACTCCTATATTTACAGCAGTGCTATTTACAATAGCCAAGAATTGGAAACAGCCTAAGTGTCCATCCATAGATGAGTGGACAAAAAACTGTCATACATGTACCCAATGAAATAATACTATGTAGCAGTAAAAACGAAAAAACTCTTACATTTTGCAACAGCATGGATGGACCTGGAGAAAATTATACTAAGTGAATTAAGCCAGTCGTTGAAAGACAAATACCACATGATGTCACTTATATGTGGAATCTAATGAACACAATAAACCAATGAACAAAATAGTAACAGAAGCATAGAAATGTAAAACAGACTGACAACTGCCAGAAAGGGGTGGGGGGTGATGGGATGAAAGATGGTGAAGAGATAACCAAAGAACGTTTGTGCACAACCCTTGGACAACAATATGGGGAGTAGCTTAGGGAGCGGCTGGGTAGAGGTGGGGGAAGGGAGAAAAAATGGGAACAACTGTACAGCATAACAATAAAAGTTAAAATTAAAAAATAAAAATAGGGAAAGGGAATATGGATTACTCAATAAACTTTTTGTGCACAACTAATCTTTGGGGAAATATTAACATAGATTTGGTATCATTCAGGAATGACTTCATCTGCAGGCAGCAGAAACCCCAACTAACAGCTACTTAAATAACTTGGGGGTTTATACGGCTGGCCAACAAGAACTCGGAGTGGGGGTGGTGTAGGCAGTTCGGAACTGACAATGACTCAACAGTGCCACCCAAATGCCAGGTAGTTTCTCTCTGCACTCCACCATTCTGACTCTGCAGGCCTTGGTTGCCCATGGCACCTCACGACCTCAGGCCTGTGTTCTAGGCAAGAAAAAAGGAGGAAAGCAAAGGGTACACGGGCACACCAAACACACATTCCCCCTAATCTTACTAACGGTGGTGTCTGTAACGGGAATATTTTCATCTCCAGTTTTTCATGTAATCTAACGTGTTCCAATGATTGTGCATTGAATCTTGTCAAAAATAAATTGTGAACCTATTTTCATTTTTTCAGAAAGATCAATTAACCAAGGCAATCATAAATCTCTTCCTAAATCAGTAAGCAAGCATTGCTCTGTGATTCTCAGTATTTTGAACCATCTTAAGTTTTATTTTTAACACAGACTCCTTAGTAGATTTCTTCTTGTGGAAAATGAGCTGTACAGAAAATTTACTGTTATGTTCTGAATCTCTGGGAGCACAAAAATTATGGGTTGGCTTAAAAATAGTGCTGAGTCTCTGAGAACTTTATTTAATGCATTCAGGTAAGCTGTGTATTTCCCAGCACCCAATTGCAAATGTGAAAAATCATTCCCAGCATAATCTTTCCAGAAGGAGAAAATGTGGATGTCAGGAGAGAAAAGTCAAACTATAATAAACTCTTCAATATTTATCACTATTTTCAGATTTTGATTATGTAGTCTGTTCTACCTTAGAATATTTCCATTTTTGCCATACAGATAAATATACTTTTTAAGAATTCATTACCATTATAGACTAGCAAAAAGGTTGCTGGATTTTGAAGGAACTGAGAAGTCCATGCTTGAGTGAGAAAGAAATCTTCACTGTTTCCTAAACTAAAATGGTTCCTATGATTACCTTATATGACATACTAAGGATTTTAATCAGGTTGGTTATTTCATAATGTGTAGGCTAGTTATACCCACACTGGTGTTGGTAAGAAAAGAAAGAAAGAAGAAAACGGTGTTTAATTTGGGGTGACAGATTTTTCTGCGTTCCTGATCTTCACAGAACCCGGGAAAGCATTTCCCACAGGCCGTCGCCTGATGAGTGAGTGCGCAGCCCTTTGGTGACCACTGTGACACCCTCTCAGTCCCTATGAACTACGAAGGGCGTGGCACCCAACCAGGTGGCACCCCAGCCCCTAGCATGCCACCCAAAGTCATTCCTCATAGAGAGACAGAGCTCGAAAACTGCTGGCGTTTTCCCCTTCATGGTCTTCTCCACCTACGGGGCTGTGTCTGTTTCATGAAAAAAAGAGCAATTTGCTACATTAACCAAAGGCGGTTCTGTTATCACTCTATTATTAAACTGAACCCTGGCTCTCTACTCAGGAGGTCTATGCTCTTTAACAAGTCGCTTAACATCTTTGGCTCTCAGTTTCCCTTAGTAAAATAGGTGCCACTGTGAAAATTAAGAAAGATCGTGCCTTTCATACAATTAGCATTTAATATAATTTAGCTGCAGTATCCATTATATAGATTATCCATTTTGTTATATTACTATTCTATTCCATTATTAATAATCAAATCCACTTTCTTTTTTAATATTTATTTATTTTTAGAGAGGGGAAGGGAGAAAGAGGGAGAGAAACATCAATGTGTGGTGGCCTCTCATGCACCCCCTACAGAGGACCTGGCCCACAACCCAGGCATGTGCCCTAGACTGAGAATCGAACTGGAGACCCTTTGATTCGCAGGCCAGTGCTCAATCTACTGAGTCTCACCAGCTGGGGCTGATCTACTTTATAAGACTTCTACATTCCTGTTCAGCTTTCTCAAAGAAACGGTTGTCCGTATAAGGTGGTCTCAGCAACCTACCCTTGCTGATTTCCATAAGAGATGTTATCTGCATTTGTTATTTGAGAATTTAATTATATACTACCTTAGAAATCACTCACTAGCTTTCCCATGTTCTCCCAGGAGGAGACCTCACTCCTGCAGGGTATAATGACTTGCCCTAATCCTGACCAAAGCATGAGAAATATATGCTGCAATCTAATAGTCCTTGTGGTCAGAAATAATTCTGAACTCTGTTCTTTGTATAAATGGATGAGCTCCATCCAAAGTACTTACCCACTAAGCAGATTTCCCTCTGGTTCAGTTTCCTTGCATATAAACCCAGGTATCCAGAGCCTAACTAACATCTTTCCCTGATCCCAGCCTCCTTGGTTTGCACCTGTCTCCATCTCCTGCCAGTCTTCTCCCCTGAAAGGGATGAGATGATATCCCTACTCAGATGTCCCATTCACAGGTAAGGACTATGTTAAAAAATGTACTGATCACCTAAAGTCAGAGTGTATACCCAAGCAATGCTTATTAAAACTTTCCTCCATGTCTAGGACTTCTGCCAAGATGGAGGCATAGGTGAAAACACTGTGCCTTCTCCCACACCCAAGTTTGAATACAACAAAGGTTTGGAGAACAAAGACACAGCCAAAGAACAGAAAATTGAATTATACGGAAGTCCAACAACAACTAACCAGTCAACCGGGATGGTAAGAGGGGCGGAGCCAGCAGCAGAGCAGGGTCGGGCAGGACAGATCCCCAAACCTAGGTGCGCAGGTAGCCCGGACCCAGTCAGGGTGTGGAGCAGACTGACTGTGGTCCCACATTCGCACACAGTGAGACGGACCACGCAGGCCCCAGGGGGCGAGGGCTGACGGCGGTGGCACACTCACGTGCAGTAGGATGAAACATGCGGGCCCCAGTGACAGTGGCAGCTGCTGCACCTGTGGGCAGCACATGGGACACCATTGCTCCTCATTGGCCCCGCCCCCACATACAGTGTCACAACCCAGCGACTTAGTTGCCCTGCTCTGGTGAACACCTAGGGCTCTGATCCTGCTACGTAACAGGCATGAACAGCTCAAAAGATGGCGCAAGAAGAACTCAAAGTCCCAGAGCCAATAACTCTAAGCGACTGAGAAATTGCCAGCCTCTCAGAAGCACAGTTCAAGACACTGTTTATCAGGATGCTCACAGAACTGGTTGATTATAGTCACAAATTAGAGGAACATATGAAGGCTAAACTAATTGAAATGAAGGGAGATGCACAGGAAACCAATAGCGATGGAAAGGAAACTGGGACTCAAATCAATGGAATGGACCAGAAGGAAGAATGAAACATCCAACCAGAAAGGAATGAAGAAATGAGAATTCAAAAAAATGAGGAGAGGCTTAGGAACCTCCAGGACACCTTTAAATGTTCCAACATCCGGATTATAGGGGTACCAGAAGGGGGAAAGAAACAGCCACGAGTGGAACACTTATTTGAACAAATAATGAAGGAGAACTTCCCCAGTCTGGCAAAGGAAATAGACTTCCAGGAAATCCAGGAAGCTCAGAGAGTCCCAAAGAAGTTGGACCCAAGAAGGAACACACCAAGGCACATCATAATTACATTAGCCAAGACTAAAATGAAGGAGAGAATCCTAGAAGCAGCAAGAGATAAGGGGACAGTCACCTACAAAGGAGTACCCATCAGACTGTCAGCGGATTTCTCAAAAGAGACCTTACAGGCAAGAAGGGGCTGGAAAGAAGTATTCCAAGTCATGAAATCCAAAGACCTACAGCCAAGATTGCTTTATCCAGCAAAACTTTCATTTAGAATGGAAGGACAGATAAAGTGCTTCTCAGATAAGGTCAAGTTCAAGGAGTTCATCATCACCAAGCCCTTATTATATGAAATGCTAAAGGGACTTATATAAGAAAAAGAAGATGAAAAATATTAACAGTAAAAGGACAGCAAACTCACAGTTATTAACAACCACACCTAAAACAAAAGCAAACCAAGAAGACAGCTAAATCAGGAGTGGAACCATAGAAATGAAGAACACATGGAGGGTTAGCAACAGGGGAGTGGGAGGAGGAGAAGGGGGGAGACGGTACAGAAAATAGCATAGACAGTAGGTAGAAAATAGATGGGGGGAGGGCAAGAATAGTAGGGGAAATATAGAATCTAAAGAACTTGAGACACGTGGTTATAAACTAAGGGGAGGAGAATGGTGGGGGAGGGAGTTTGCGGGTGGAGAGGAATGAAGGGAGGGAATAGAACAACTGTAATGGTATAATCAATAATAAATAAATACATAAATAAATAAATAAATAAATAAAATATAGCATCCCAGGCCCTGCCTCCAATCTACTGAATCAGAGGTTTCCAGGGAGGTGTACAGGAATATGTATTTGTTAGGTGTTTCATGTGATTCTTATAATCAGCCAAGTTTGGGAAACACACTGCCTCAAAGCATCCTTATGAAGGTACTATTATTCTCATTTTACAAAGAGAAAAAGAGGCTTAGCAAGCTTTCACACTGATACATGGCAAATGCTGAACCCTTCCACTAGAGGGCGCTCATGTCACTGTGCAGGCTCCTGCAAAGCGTCTCTGGTAGGAAAGTACTGGGAGCGTCTTGGCAACAGGAGCTTTAATTTACTCATCTCAGTGTCTCTGAAATCTGGTACGAAGCACACTGACCGGATAGTTAGAACACACCTTGTAAAATAATGCTATGCCAACATAGAATTATAAAAACAAAGCAGCTAACAAACAGATTTAAATTAAAAAAAATATCAAACCACCACAAAATGGAGGAAGGAAAGGTCAAATCATCATTTAAACGAATTGACTAGAAAATTAGAGAAAAGTTCTCAACTCAGTAACTCCTGGTAAGCAATGAAAATTATAGATATTGACTTTGATACTGGAAAGGTATTTTACTATGCATTTTATACGTGGTTTGATATTTACCCAAAAAGATATTATCTACTTATTAAAAAGCTTAAAAGTGCCTTGCAAATTATTACTAGATATTCCAAAGTTTATTATTCCAACACAGTCATAATAAATATTTGTTGAATGAATAAACATAGACTAGGCTATCAAATTCAGACTCCGGTAAGGCATATTATAGCAAGAATCTAATAGACCCCAATACTGTCTTTATAACTTTGTTTTTCTATGACTGATCTGATTGAAGACAAGATAATTATGTTACACTTATAAATGTTGTATCTTCTCTGTTCTGAACGATAAACTCTTCACTTTCAATTAATTAAAATAAGAATGAAGACAGATTTTCCTAATACAAGAAAAGCCCTAAAGTGAAATTAATTCTACCTACAGCTTGCTTTACATTTTCTAAGGTAATCTTTATCAAAGTAATAGGTAAATAGAGCTTAAAAATGAAACAGGATCAAAAGTCTCATAAAGAAAAGCAATTGTGTATTATATTTTATCTCTCTGCACCTGTTCATCTTACTCTCTAAAAGAAAACGCTTAAGTCTTTTCACTTTTATTTTAGTAGTTCACATCAAATCTCAAAATACTTTTTAGCCTGCTATTTCTTTATTTAGCTAGTTTACCTTTTACTTATACACTACTATAATGTACGGGCATTTAGATCTCTTCTCCCACCATCCATCCATTCTCCATCTTTCTCCCAACACAGTTATATAAAGTTATTGTTAAAATTGTCCTGGCTGGTGTAGCTCAGTGGATTGAGCGCGGGCCTGCGAACCAGAGGATCGCGGTTCGATTCCCAGTCAGGGCACATGCCTGGGTTGCAGGCGGGTTCCCTGCAGGCCAACTCCCAGCAGGGGACGCACAAAAGGCAACCATACATTGATGTTTCTCTCCCTCTCTCCTTCCCCTCTAGAGATAAATAAATAAATAAATAAATAAATAAAATTGTTAACCTCTGTTTACACTGTCAGGAATTTGTACAGCCAAGAACTTTACAGTGATTACATTTCCTTTCCTGTACAGATTCCCTAGCATTCTCTCACTGTTTTTTTTTTTCTTTAAAATTTTTAATTTTTATAGTAACCTATTTTTTTAAGTTCAGCAGAGCAGATCCCCTGTGAAATCTCTACTTTTCCCAAAGGCCTTTGCCTCAGCGACTTCATCGTCCTGCTGCAGAACAGGCTGTGCGTCAGGCCTCCCCCACCACCATCCCTCTGTGGGTTTCCTCAGACTGGGCTTCTGGGTCCGTTCTTCCTCCCGTCCACTTATTTCCTCATTTTACTAGAGGATGTTCTCATCAGACTTCACTGAGAAATAAAAACCATACAGGGGAGACACACATTTGCATGCCTACCAGTACATAGCCCTCCACTGGAATTATAATTTGACTGCTATAGAACGCTTGGTTGGAAGTCATTTTTCTTCAAACCTCTGAAGACTATATCACTGCTATGTCACTACCATAGCCTAGAGCACTTCCTGGCACATGTCTGGCACTCAGTCAATATTTGTTTATGTATGAACGAATGAATGAATGCATGAGATACTGTTTCAAAATTATTTTAATTATCTTATGTCTCCGTCCACATTTCTTTTTCTCTTTCATTGCTGAAACCACCCCTACCACCACACACACACAAAAAAACAGTATATACTGAGTTTTCGCCTGTTTGTACCTTTCAAAGAGGCTTTGAAAAGGCTGATTTGAAGAGACTGTGTATTTGAGTGCTTCTCAAAATACGGTCCTCAGCATCACCAGGCAACTTGCTAAAAGGGCAAATTCTCTGGCATTATCCCATCCTTAGTGAATCAGAAACTCTGAAGACAGGTTGGGGCCAAGAAATATTTTTACAAACCCTCCAGGTGATCCTCATGCACACCGAAGTTTGCAAAGCCCTGAGGCGAGACAAAGACTGGCATCCATCGCTTTGGAGTGACTCGGCAGGGAGTGAGCATTCACACAGACAGATCTTTTCTAGGGCACTCACTGTTCAGTTTCTTCAGCAGGAAATCTTGGATCTCTTGCCCAGAGAGGAGGTATCTAACTGCTATTGTTCTGCTGATGGTTGAGAACAGGACAGTGACCCCTGTCTCTGACATGATAACAAGAGGAACAAAGTGACTCTCAGATCTCTAGAATGGCTGACGTTTTCAGACAAGGAGCCATTGTCCCAATTCTCTAAGAGAACTGACTTGTTTGGGTCAGGAATTCAGTTTCCTGTATCTTCTTTCTCAGATACATATCCTTTCCTTAAACTCTCATCACCTGAGGTCACCTGACGGTTTCTCCGTTCTTGCCACCTTCAGGTTTAAAACTATAAACACTTTGTCCTATATATACTGTTTGGATTGCTGCAATTCAAAAAACCAAGCAGGTAGGGCATAAACTCAGAAAACAAAATTCCAGCTCTTCATTTTAGAAAGTACATTTGTGCATTTCTTTCAAGGACCACTAGATGGCACTTTCTGCTCTACTGTTAATCACTCCTCACTACTTTCCTCTGGTACAAATCTTTAAAGGAGTTAATTCCCCGAGCCCCTTGCAGCAAGCACATCTTCAAGATCTGGTGAGAAAATGGTCGCACCTTGGTGACTAGTCTTTGGTGATTCATCCAGTTTTGCTGTATGAGTAGAGATGAAGAGTATCTTGTAGTTGTTCACCATCTGTCGCAAGTTCCAACCATTTTAACTTTACCCAACAAGCCATCTAAATACTAAATTCCAAATGCAACAAAATATAACATAATTTTCTTAATCTAGTATTTCAGTAAAATGTTACTAACCTTATCGCTCTGAGGATATTTTCCTCCTTGCAATACAGTCCAATAAAATGAAGTTTGAAAAATAAAGATGTGTCCTACAAAAAATCCTTCCAATCCCATGTGGAGTAGTAACAATGATCCTTTGGGTTATGTAGAAAATGTGTTCCTATAAGTTTAAATAACACTTAGATCAATATTTAATTGATCATTGGCACATTCATTTTTTCCTATATCCCTATGCATCTAAATTTTACTGATCCTTTAAGAATCGGCTCAAAAAATAATAATAAGTTCATGCTCCATCACCTCTGACAAATCTTTACCAAAACATCCCTGTAGCCTACGCTGAATTAGGGTCCCTCCTCAGGGCTTGGCATACTTCTCACATGACACTAACCACACTCTCTCAGAAGTATCTTTTTTTGCCCTGACTGGTGTGGCTCAGTGGATTGAGTGCCAGCCTGTGAACCGACAGGTTGCTGGTTTGACTTCAGCTCCAGGTACTTGCCTGGGTTGCCAGCTCTGTCCCTGGTTGGGGTGCATGCGGGAGGCAACCAACTGATGCTTTTCTCACAGGCGGATGCTTTCCTCACTTTCTCCCTTCTTTACCCTCCTCTCTCAAAATAAATAAATAAATAAATAATTTAAAAGATGTATCTTTTTGTGAGATAAGGCCTTCTTAAAGAACAAAGCTCCGTTGCAGTGATTTCTGTATCCAGTATCTAGAGCACACAGTGGATTGTCTCGTTCAATTTGCATTGCTAAGCAATACGGTCTTTAACTGCTTGATCAGAAAAACTATTTGACCCTTTAACGTCTATTTTCTTTTTAAGAAGTTAGCAATCCAGTTAACTCATGAAGTATACTGCAAAGCAATATTGCTTAAAATAGGGAGCTAGTAGGAAAGAAAAAAACTGGAATGGTAGAGATGGCCAGAAACAGAGCTGGATCTCACTTAAGTGACAGGATATTTGGTTGCTTCCTGTCCTCCACAAGGTCATGGAGTCTCTTAAAATATGTGAGTTAGGTCATTTTGGATTTTTACTTAAAACCCTGACTAATTTATATCTTACTTAAATGACATATATTTTCAAAACGTGGAGCAGTACAAAACACCCACACAGTTGCTACAGTTTTCCAAAAATTCAACTGCATGAAAAGGCCAGACATACAAATTATAGTCACTAACATACAAATTATCACCCAATTGTAACTTCACGTGGTGAAATAAGTGTGTTTCTTTTATATTTAAATGTCAGCAAGTTATCTATTATTGGATTTGGGGATTTGAGCTATGTTTAGAGAAATGAATAGACATTCTAAGCAGAGGTGTTAAAACCTGATCACAATAGAAGAAAAAGGAACTTTGCATTCACTTTTTTTAACATCTCAGAGGATTAACTACGACAAAAGTGACCAGATGACTAAATACAAAGAGAACATATTAATGACCCCAAGTGTGTCTTTTCAGGTGAAAAATGGTGAGCCTGTCTGAAGACAAGACATTAACCAGTCTTCTTGTTCTGCCAGGAAGATGCTTGTTTTCAGTGTATGAAAGTGTGCAAAAGTGACCCAGAAAAGACCCTCTTGCTGGAACGTAGCCCAACTTCCCGCCTCTCGCTCTGGCTGTCCCGCAGCCTGACAGCAACACTAGACAAGAACCAGAACTGAACTGGAGAGAAAAGAAAATGAAAAGTGTGACTGGTCAGGACTTCTGTTTATATGAAACCTGCCTTCTCAACAGTTTGTCCAGGATGCACCTGCAAAGAGTAAAACTATAAAATAAAATAAACTCATTGGTTTTCAATCATGTCTTCACTAAAAGACTTAAATAGGCAGAATTAATTACTACTTTATTTCATTCCCCTGCATTACGCTGCTCGGAGGGGAAGCAATGGGTGGTCTAATCCCCATTTTGGGCTGGATCTCAGCCTCCTGAATGTCAGCTAGTTATAAGAATCAGAAAACCATGAGGTTCAAGTCCTACTGCTGACATGACTTTGACATTTGGGCAAGTCATTCTATGAACTCTCTTATCTCCTGAAATAGTAATGATAGGAATAATTGATTACAGTACTGCCACATGTATCAGAAAGGTGATATTAATAATGGCCAAAATGTATAACCTTGGAATAGATACCCCGAGAGTAATTATTCACTGAGAGTTGGAATCATAATCTACTCTAATTAGTTTAGTCAAGAGAGCTCTTTGACAACAACCTTTCTTTTTGGAGAACAGAAAAAAAAAAGACAGAGGAGAGAAGAAAAAGTTCTAACTGGATTCATAAATCTTACTAATGTACCCAAAAAAGGTAGTCATAGTTCAGCAACCAAATTCGGGAAGAGCCAGTGTTTTCTCGGAGAAGAATAGGATTCACAGAAGATCTGGGCTTTCTATTCAAAGCACATGCTGTTGAGTGAGCACTCCTGAAGCCTGGCTTATAAGTTTCTTCAAAGAGTCTTAGGCCTCATCCTCAGTCCCTCTATCACCCGTGGATGTTACCACGTTGACAACTCGCACCTACATTTATTGGTATTTAATGACAAGGTGAAAATCTGCCCTGGCTGGTGTGGTTCAGTGGATTGAGCAGAGGCCTGTGAAGCAAAGAGCTGCCGGTTCAATTCCCAGTCAGGTCACATGCCTGGGTTAAAATTTTTTAAAAACAATTGCTTCATTTAACTGTGATTTGTTTTCTAAATTTCTCCTCTATTATATAGCTCCTGTCACAAGAAAGTGTCCAATTACTGTGTGCTGAAATACAAAACTTTCAGGAAATTCCATTTTGAGGAGACAGTTTTTTAGACCTCTTCTTTTCCTTGCAAATTTTCTGAACTGTCCAAAACTCAATTCAATAGTACCTTCTCTACAAAGACTTCCCTAATTCTTCCAAACACAAGCAATCACTTCCTCTAAAGAACTCTCCTAGTACATCATTTATACCTCTAGTATGCATCTAAATATTGTATACATTATAACTACTCTTTTATCAATAGCTGTCTGTGTCCCCAAATTTAGACATTCCATTGAAACAATAATTATGCCTTGTTTATCACAGTAGCCTCAACTCCCCGGGGAGACTGGTTATTAGGGGGATTATTTAAGTGTTTGAGGAAAAGGAGGAAGGGAAGGTAGACACAAACAAAACATCGCTGGGGCTCAATGACGTTCCCTGTCCCGGGAAGTCTACAGGAGCACCCTCAGACCCCACATACTCCCACTGCACGCCTACGCACGCATATACAGATGGCGATTGTTATCTTACTTATCGTTTCATCTCTAACACTTGTGATAGTTAAGAGTTTAATAAATATTAAATAAATGAAGAAAAGGCACTGGCCCTACACAAAAGATTGATGAATTAAATGTGCATTTATAAGTTAAAATGTTTACTAAATGAACATTTTGAAATGACTACCTGCTTGCAAAAACTTTCTTGATAAATCAAACATTTATACAAGTATCTGTCTTTTGTGTTCAAAGCACTATGTATTCCTCTCAGAAGAAGTTCATACTGTTCATTGCCTTAAGGCATGCCTAACTAATAAGCAATGGCCTCTTATTTCAGTGTAAAAGCCACCAGTGTGATCAAGGCCCTTGGTTAGCAGACTCAAAGGCGTGGGGTGTTTGGGGTGTACTGATCTTCACGCAGTGAACCAACGAACGGAATTCTTGCTCCTGCCTTCAGGGTAACTGGAACCATTGCCCAGATCTGGCAGGGAGAGCAAGCAGCAGATGGACAGATCCGGATAATTGGCTCAGGAGCTCAATTTGATTTACTTTGACCTGGAGACATTATTTGTATATTTGGTTGCCAAAGAGCTTTGGGCAATGAAGTCTGTCAGTTACGAAGTATGAAATAAAGATAGAAAAGCAAGACTATTTTATCTATTTTATCTCCAATTATAGCATCATAGAAAGTAAAATTATAAAATGTTTATATCCCTCTAAAAATATTTTATATCCCTGTAAAAATATTTGACAATAGATACAATACTGAATAATTCTGTCATTTTATAGCATAAAAAGAAATCATTGTGAGATATAATTTACTCATTTAACCAGGGTTAAAAATTTATAATAAAAATATAAATCACCCATATGCTGAAAATCACGTGTTGGCCCTTTCATCTTAAAAATAAATCACCTGACTCTATAAATCTATATTTATTGTTGCTGTTTGGTGTGAATGCAGAAAAATAATGCCATTAATTGGACAGAAAATATTGGCCAAGGTGTTTCTCACCTAATAGGAAAATAGGAAAGAAAGCTAGTGTAAAGGGAGAAGTAAAAGATGTTTAGAAACACCATCACTATATGCATATTAAAACTATAATGAGATAGCATTTATCATCTATCAAATAATAAAAAAATTGATAAGTCCCTGTGTTGGCAAGTGTTGGGGAAAGAGACACTTCCATTGCTTGCTAGTGTGAGTACATAGTAATACACAACACCCACAGAAGACAGTTGGGCAATATCTCTCAAAAGCACATAGCCTTTAGCTTAGCTGATATAGCCTGGTCAGTATTGTACTTCAAAATGATGTTTACTGGGAGCAAGTGCCAGTCACACGAAAGTCCCTTTTCTTAATAAAGTATCTTCTATCAACGTAATTATATGAGTATGAGAGCCCATCAAATATAAAATTTAAACTATGATAAATATTATTGAAATCAAAGTTTCCAAATCATATCTTTTTCATTTGGTCTATAAATTGTCATCAGATTTGTCCATATTTTTTTTCTTAAGTGACCTAGCAACCACACTTGAAAAAAAAGATACTATACTTACCTATAACTACACAATACTGGACCCAAAATGTTTTATTTATCTTTATTCCTTTCATGCCTAGAACAGACATAACACATCTGAGGATTTCATTACATTTGATAAGTTAATGTAGAGACTGAATAGACTTAAGAAAAACTACAGAACTATTGTTGGCAAGACTTTTTAATCTCATGACATCAGTGATTTTACACAGGAGCAGCAGGGACAGTTTTTGACTCAGAATCTAAGCGGAATTCACCAAAGCAAATTTAAAATAAATCCCCCATAACAGGGGGGACAGAAACTCGTAACATCAGAAAATCACTTTTATATATTAATGCAAATTAAAGGCAGCCAGAGGTTCACTGAAAATATTAGAAGAAGGTATATCTTTGTGTAAAAGACTGTTCATATAGCCCTGACACTTGAAGACTGCACTTTGAGTAAGTGTGTAACCAGACTAGCTTGGTCATAGGAGCCCTAAAGAAGGAAACTGAGAGATTATGTTATGTGAGACAAGACCCACATGGGACGCACAGAACAGAACAAAGACAGAGAGAGAATGGGAACTATTTCTCTGCTACAACAGATAACGGACATCACTAGATCCTTAGCAAAGGGAGTTGGGGGGTTATTTCTGCAATCACTGGGAATCCTTTAAAGTCTGCTACGTGTCAGTACATGGGGTAAACACTTCTTGTTACAAAATTGTGAATGTATTTATTCCCAGCAAGTCATTTTATTATTTGTAGAGGTCCCAGATAGGGATAACAAAATAGTACAAGATTTCTAGCTATGTGGTTTCAATCAGAAAACAGCCTGCCTTGCATAATTCTCTTGTAATAAAGCCTATTTCAATCTCAGAAGGCAATACATGATACTAATTTAGATTATTCGGAAGTGTTTTCCTTGAAAAATTAGACACAACTGGTGCTCCTTGGCACTGGAGTAAAGAAGGGTCAAGGGGGGAGGTGGAGTATGATTTCCATGGTTCAGCACACACTAACTATGGACTTGCTTCTCTTGGAAACTGACAAGGCATCCGTGCTTATTCAAGACAAAGATTTGCTGCAGGAGCGAAACCTCTTTAACTTCAACATAGTATGTTTCAAATTTACTGGATCAAGGAAAGCATTTTTCACATAACATTGAATAACACCAAAAGAGCTAATATTTCACAGAAGCTTTGGAAGAGTGCACTACTTTATGATAATTAGAGATAAGGAGCAAGGTCCTTAGAATATAATCAGGTCCTAATAAGCAGGAACTATTTTCTCCTATCCCAAATGACAAGCCTAGTAAAGACAGAGACAGTTAAATAACTAATATGCAGGAACGGGAACATAATTTGAAACTATAGACTAGGAGGACTTCTTGAAAAGTCTATTTTCAAGAGCTTGGTCAAGGAGAAACACTGCTATGTACTGCTAAACAAATCAGAGGTGTAGGGAAACATGAATTGGCTCATAGAAGGAAACAAGACATGAGTCATGTGGTTTCAGGAGGCACAATCTTAGCAAAAAGGCTTTAAAGCCAGAGAAGTTGTTAAAGCCCCAGTAGGAAGTTTCCCAAGATAAGAAAAGGTATAAAGTTAAGAATTGCGATGTCAAAGAACAATTGTTTTATGACATGACTGTGACCGTGACCACTGCTGGACCCTCCTGTTAGATCCCATTAGATCTGGGCCAGAAGAGAGATAGCTTCCCTTAAATGTCCTCAGAAACTGACCAGTACCTCCCCTATGGCCCAGATGCCTGCCACCTGGCTCAGAGGATATCCACACTGTCTTGTAGCCTCCCAAGAAGCACCTCATATGTAAGCCTCTTTCTTTGGTCTCTTGGCCCCAAAAGTGTTGCCTAACTCATGTGTAGGAGAGATCATTGCAGAAATTAATTCCATTTTACAAATATATATTAATAAACTGAACTCATGTCCTAGTTTGCACCGAATGCCTCAGCATAACAACAAATAGCTTCCACTCTAACTGTCAAAGTGTTTCAATTTGGGACCCCCTAACTACTGAACTCCTACCAGGTGTCATGCATACTAAGCAGTAACAAAATTTAAAAAAAATAGTGTGTGCCTTGTCATCAAAAAAAAGTGAACAATCTAATTATAGAGGAAAGAATAATATATCTGAAACAATCTGAAAATAATAAAATGTTTTCTAGTTTAAGGTTAATATCCCATACAGCAAATAAATTTCAGGAATAAAGCAGTAAGGGAAGAGGGTAGAATGCACTAGAATATTGTGAAGGCAAACGGACAAACTGGTACTTAGGCCCCAAACTTGACTCATTGTGTCCTTGAATGAAAAAGGTATGTAAACAGAGGTAAACTATTGACCCCAGGCCGGTGGTCCTTCGGGCTGCCTCTGCAGCAAGGAAACTCAAACTACATTGCTCACTGGAACCTCAATTTTAAGCCAGTTTCTTGTTATTAAAGTCCAGTGGTCCCCACCCTTTTTTGGCACAACAGACCAGTTTTGTGGAAGACATGGGGTGGGAGGTGGGGGCGGGGGATAGACAGGAGGCGGAGCTCAAGTGAACTTTGCTTGCGGGCCAATTCCTTATAGGCTATATTTACTGGTACCAGCCAAGACCCGGGGTTTGAGGACCCCTGTATTAGATGATCCGATACTGCTTCCATATCAAACAGACCCCAAGTGTGAACCAGGACTTCCCACAGTCTCTTATGGAGCACAAGTCTACATAATTTAGGATTTTATTTATTTCCCCCAAACCTTTTAACTTCCAGAAGAGAGCATTTTTTCGACACTCACAAACCAAACTTCTGTAGTAGGAATGTTTTGCTCCTGGAACCCTTTCCCTGCCTAGGGGAGCCCCTGGCTGGCTCTTGGTGTCTGCTTCCTTTTTTAGCATTTCAGCAGTCACTTGCTTAACAGCAGCATCCTAAGTTCAGCTTGCTCCCAATGCTCTTACAGGTTTAACTAGGGCAGGTTTCTTAAAAAGTGGTTTCATTTTAACAAGGCTTAGTTCTGAGGGAAGCTACGGAAAAGCAGTGATGCGCTCCTAAAAGCAGACTTTATTTAATGTTCGGTGAAATGCGGTGACCCAGGAGAGCACAGCACAGCACTCCACGGTCCGATTCCAGGGGAAAGACACGATCCTACGCGAACATCCCCTCTGAGCAGCAGCCCTGCTGAAGAAAAGAACCCTTTCAGGTGGGTGCTTCAAAATGCTTGCCGTCAGCTTCACACAGCAACTGTAAAGCCCTTCTCCGCCTGGAGTAATTGCCTCCACTTTGCAGAGTAGCACACACAGATGTCACAGCCCCCTCCAGCCATCTAGCCATGCGCAATGGACTGCACTTCATTTCTAGTACTGGAAACAGTTCCTGATTCAGCCAGTGAGGGAAAAGGGGGAATATGTCAATTAAACTGCTTCATAAAGAGCTGTCCTTGGTGTTGGCATGCCATTTACTCAACCGTGACCCAAGAGCAATTGTACAACTTGCAACTGAAAGACAGTGCTAAGATTGAATAAGCTAACTAATAAAATGAACAAAATAGTAACTTGGACAGCCTTCAACCCTACTATTGTGTTACTACTTAGTTCTTCATATAATACTGTATTTTGCTGTGTATAATAAATACACTCCCATGTATAATGTGCACTCGTGTTTTTGGTGCAAACTTTCAAAAAAACTTTTGTTTTAATTTTTTAATTCAGTTATTTATTTATTTATGTTTAGAAACAAAATCAATTATCATTTTCCAAGGTATTATTTTGCATATGGATATCATTATTGCTTCCTAGAGTTACACTTTTAATGCACAGGCATAAATTAAAATTTAAAAACATTTATATAGGCATAGAAGTAGTACTACCCATGTGTAATATGCATCCTTATTTTTCCCTCCAAATTTTGGGCAAAAAGTGAGCATGATACATGACAAAATATGGTAACTCCTGGTTATAAAACAAAATATAATATACAATATTTTCTTTAAGGCAATAGACTTAAAATACATTATTTTAATGTGAAGTATTCTTAAAGAACAAATGATAAAATCTGAAAGGATTTCTAGGATCTAGGAATCTTAGGATCCTAGGATCTGGGAATTATTCCTAGAATTCTAGGAATAATTGCTAAATTTCTACCCCCATTTCTTTTAAGTGGAACCGATTTGAAATCAGCAGGAATCAACTATACACAGAAATTTTCCCCAATAGATTCTTTTAATTAATTCTAATGTAGCCTGCCACTTTTCTTGTCTTGTTTGCAGTTTTAAGTTCCTTTTTATTTATTTATTTTCTATTTTTGNATATACAATATTTTCTTTAAGGCAATAGACTTAAAATACATTATTTTAATGTGAAATATTCTTAAAGAACAAATGATAAAGTCTGAAAGGATTTCTAGGATCTAGGAATCTTAGGATCCTAGGATCTGGGAATTATTCCTAGAATTCTAGGAATAATTGCTAAATTTCTACCCCCATTTCTTTTAAGTGGAACCGATTTGAAATCAGCAGGAATCAACTATACACAGAAATTTTCCCCAATAGATTCTTTTTAATTAATTCTAATGTAGCCTGCCACTTTCCTTGTCCTGTTTGCAGTTTTAAGTTCCTTTTTATTTATTTTCTTGTCCTGTTTGCAGTTTTAAGTTCCTTTTTATTTATTTATTTTCTATTTTTGGCTGGCCTCCTTCCTTTTACTTCTTCAATATTCTTATCAGATTTTCCTGGGAGCTTTCAAAACTTTAAATAGCATGTATGTCTCACTATCTCTTAACTCATATCTTTAAAGGTTACTAACTTTCTAATATGGTAAATGATTTTACTCACCTTCTGTGCCTTCTACTCCTGCCAATTATTATATTCCTATTCTCTCTATCTCTCATTGAAACCCAAATTTAGAAGTTTCATTATTACAATTTCACCACTGGTGAGTCACTGTATTATGATTACATTTACTTCCTTTATAAATTTGTGTTTCTAGAAGTTGATGATAGCCTCATATTTTTATTTGTTTTATTTTCAACACACTCCAGCAGCTCTATAAAATGCCTTGCAATAAAATTCTCAATTCAGTCCATACTGCCAGATAACCTCTCAGTTCCGCATGTTTTGCATAGACGGCCCTGCTGCTAACTGATGATGTCCTGCTCCAATCCGGGCTATTCCTCCAGCCATCCATTATCTGGGAGGCCCTTTCACTGGCATCTTAAAAATTTCCTTCACCTCTCTTGGTTAGGATCTGCTGGTTCCTAAATCCAGAATCTTATATGTTTCTTTGCCTTGGTTGACTCCCTTATTTTGTTGAAGATGTATTTGTCAGTATCTTCTTTAGGAAGAAGGTGTAGGAGGTGAAGGTTTGGGAGTTTACCTATCTGACAATGGTTTTGTTCCACTATGAAACCTAATGAATAATCTGTTATACATAAAATGTCTTTTGACTTTCAAATTTCTGTTGAGATGTCTGACATTATGCTATTTTTGGATGCCATCCTTTGAAAGTAAACTATTTTCTCTGTAGAATATTTTAGAGCTTTTGTTTGTTTGTTTGTTTTTCTGGTATTTTAATGCCATGATGATTAGCCATTGAAACTTTCTTGTGCTAGAAACTTTTTCAATCTGGAGTCACAGGTTTTTGATTCTAGGGTATTTCCCAGTAATATCTCATTGATAACTCCTTTCTATTTATTCTGGAATTTATGGTAATAAGATGTTAAACCTCAAGAAATAAAGTTATTTTATTCTATATTATTTTGTTATTAGTTAATGAATGATATAGTTTTATTATCTATCTAAAGATAATGTCTGTAGTGTTTTGGTGTTTTTACTGTTCTCTGCATTATCTCTGCTTCCTCTAATGATTTTCTTGTTTTCTGTTGTTTTGTTTTGACATTTCATGTTGAAAGCTTTACTCACATATCTAGTGCTCCTTGGCCATCAATTTCAGGATCAGCAAATGTTGATCCAGTGAATCTAGTTCACATTCTGTTTTTATAAAAACCTTGTCTTTTCACTTTCTCCAGAGACAAAATCACCAGGGTCCTGCAGGAGTGAAGAGGTATAGGGGCCTAATGAGCTAGCATGGGCGAAGAGGCCAGATTAATCTAACTGCTCCTTTCACAGACTGTTAAATAATGCCCACTTTGATCCCCTTTACATACCACTTTATGAACATTCTCAATGATCTGATATCTACAATTCTTAAAGCTTTTTCAGGTTTCTGCAAGAAAAATTAACTTGTTTGTCCAAAGGGAAATGGCTATCCACTCTGGAGGTGAAAAATTCACCCAACTACTTATTATTTTGGCCCTTAGAGAGCCTGAGGAAATGTCAGCTATAGAACCAAGAACTGTGTTAAGTTACTGTCTTAAGTAACCCAACTCGGGATCAACACATTCTGCAATCCAAATTTCCTACAGGCATCTTTGCTAACTGAAGACAGACCCCAAAAAGTTGAGTAAAGGTAGAGAAATAAAAATTCTAAAGATAACCTGAATGAAAACATGTGGTAGTGATGTTGCCAAATATAATGTAGAGTGTAATTATACGTCTGCTTGTTGACGGTTAAGAACTCCAGGTAATGTTTTTGTCTGCCACTGTAGTGAAGATGTCATTGACCTAGGCTGGCTGCTGTGGCTCTCATTTGGTTGAAGTGTTGTCCTGTAATCAAAGGGTTGTGGTTCGATTCCTGGTCAGGGCACGTACCTAGGTTTCACATTCAACACCCTGTGTGGGTGCATGTGGGAGGCAACCATCTGATGCTTCTCTCTGACATTGATGTTTCTCTCTCCCTCTTCTACTCTCCCTTCCTCTCTCTCTAAAAGCGATGAGAAAAAAGTGTCTTGGGTGAGGATAAAAATAAAGATGTCACTAAGCACATTACAAGTAGCCCAGAGTAGGTCTGGAGGAATAATTATCTACTTCAGTAGAAATCTCTTGTGCTTTCAACCTGACTCAGACTGATATTAGAGAGGCCATGGTAATTGAAACATTTGAAAATAGATAGTACACCGAACCCAATTCCGCAAAGACTGATTTATGCTTAACAAATATCGCATTCTACTCTAAAAACTACTCTGAGCTCAGGAAAACTAGCTTCATATCATGTAAGCATTCTGCCCTAGTTTTAGTTCCAGCTGGCCCTGAGACAGAGGAAAGTGAGGAAGAGAAAGGAAAAACAGACTGAGAGAAACAGGGAGAGATGAATAGATAGAGAGAGAGAATTAAATTAATAAAAGATACCTCTCATGAAATAGAGTAATCATAGACCTTCATTTAAAGACAACTATTTTTTTAATTTCTAAATACCTAAGTAGGTATTTAGAAAAAGACAAGGCCCTTGCTCACCTAAGGCCTACAGTTAGAATGAAAGCATAAAATGTATATATGTAATCCAAGTAATAAGGGATCACAGAAGAGAAAAATTATTTCCAGCTAAAAGACCGGGAATGAATTATAGGGGAATGGCTTGAGCAGGCTTGTAAAGGGTGGATTAGTTCACAGATAGTAATAAAAATAAGTGAAAAAAATTCTGATTCAAAGAAAAGTAGTCCTTGCAGATGAAAAGATATTTAGATTCTGAGTCTCTCAATGTCTTAAAAAGTAAAGAAATGCGAAAGTGTAAGGTTATAAAATTGCGGTTTATTTTAAATATTCAGTTCTGTATAGATGGCATTGTTACATTTTGAAACAGTATAAAAAGTTTAAATTTCAAACCCTTTTTGAATAAAACCTCCCCAGGACAAATGGTCATTTTAGCTTCCCACCATCACTCACTCTCTAAATAGACTCTGGGATACAAAACAAAAGAAGACAAATTATAATGCATGTCCAGAGAATATAAATGGGATCTTAATTACAGAAATATACAAGACAGGTTAGGTGAGTCTTTTCCTTCCTATACCTTCAAGAAATGTTTAAAGAAGTTCTTTTAGGATAAAGAAAGCACACAAAATGTGATTTTTAAAAATGGTTTAAAATCATTTCTCTCTTCTTCATGAGTCACTACCCTTATCAGCTGCAGTGATAATGTATCTCCCCAGTAAACTGTCAAATAGATTTTCTCCCACATCATTGTGATTCTCCAGCAAAAGCCAAAATTACTAAAGCACAGTGTGACTTCCCTTCCAGTGGCAGCAGAAACACCAGATCCCCCCTTTACCGCGGGTCAGATGGAGAGAAGGAACTGTGCTCTGAGGGAAGAAGCTCATCTTCAACACCACACACGTTGAGTAAAATCAGTGCAGACGCCAAAACTGACTACTCATAAAAAATCACTATTTTATGTTTTATAAACCCATTTCTTACTCACTACATTACACACAAAATTCACCATTCACTCGCCCCTAGCTTTTTCCCTATGAATATATTCTCAGGAGCAATCATAGTGTTTTAGATGATGTTCGCAAAAAATCAGAAATTAGTAAACGTGTATTTATTTCTTTAGGTCTTAGAATGAATTGGTTGAAAAGTACCAGGCAGGAAACTGTCAAAGGAATTGGAAGTAGGAGAGGACCAGGAAAGTCACAACAACAACAACAACAACAACAAATCTCTGAAATAAATAGGGTGAAGCTTTTTCAGGATAAAAAAAATAAAAATGGAGAGGCCCGAATTCTATCTGAATGATGCCTTATCTGATGTTCTATATACATAGGCATCATTTCAAAGTACAGGAGATGAAGTCACAAGCAGTGTATATTTTGTTAGCCTAACTATTTAATTAATACTTTTTAAGTAATACAGAATGAATTTGGTGTTTGTTAGTTTATAGAGGATTTATAATTAGTGGTCATTTTTCACAATGCTGTTTTTCTCCATTGATGAAGTGGATGTAGAAAGACTGGTACCAGTGTCAAGACCCTCGTAATACAAGTAAGTTTTTTCTAATAAATAGAATCTGAATTATAAATACATGCCATCAACCGATGGTCACTGGCACCAATCCAAATACCAACAGGAATCCAATCCCCATTTTGGGGTGTAGTGAAAAAGGAAACTTTACTTAGTGCAAAGAGCCCAACAGTAATACAGCGTGGTTATGAAAACAGTACTGCTATGCAACAGCTCCGCAGTACTACAGCACAGCCGTGAGAACAGCAGGCCACGCAACATTCAATTTTAAAGTGGCGAGGCTGTGAAAACAGCGCAGCAGTGAGGCTGCTCCAGCGGTCAGCGAGGACTAGGCAGCCCTGCGGTCTTTGGTGTTCTCCCTCCAACTCGGAAAACAGTCTTTGGTGGAAAGTGTGCTCCCCACACTCTAAGGGAGCTGGCTTATATAGACAGCAGTTCCCACCCCTGGTGCCTGATTGGTCATAATAGAGACACTCTGATTGGTCAGAACTTCACAACTTCAATTGGCATTTGAAAGCCTCAGTCCTACTTTGAAATCACACTCCAGAAACTCCTTTCTGAGGGCTGGCTCAGATGGCGGGAAAGCAGTGCAGGAGGCAGCTCAGTGCTGAGGCCGGCAGGCAGCAGAGGTGTCTCCAGAAGTACAGTTTGCATGAGACGCGCCTGTGCAGAAGTGGTTGCTAGGCTCTGGTTTTAAAAATTGGTGCCCAGTTTTCCACCAGGAGACTTTCTTAGTAGGTGTCTTTTGTTTCTTAAGGTTCACAGCACCATATGTTAGTCTCCTTTTGGGAACTTACCTGTTAGGCCTCTCTGGGTTGGAAAGATTTATTTACTATCCCTCCTCAGTGTATCTTAATAAGCTCCACCCTGACCAGTGATGGTACCCAATAGGTTCCCAATAGGTTCTATGTATTGCTCAGAGGACACTCTAGACAACGCCCTCAATGATTGTGATGTATTAATTGCCAAAGGCCCCCAATCATTTACCCATTCCCTGTATCCATACCCTTGTAATGTGACTTTTAGCTCATCCCATGAAAAGGGTGGCGTCTATTTCCCCACTCCTTCACTCCTTGAATGTGGGCTACCCTTGCAATTTGCTTTGGTCACTAGAATGCATCGAAAGTGATGCTATGTCAATTCTGGGCCAAGGTCTGAAGAGGCATTTTATGCTTTTACTTAGAACCCTGCCGCTGCTCAGTTAGCAAGTCTCGGCTAGCCTCATGAATGATAAGATGTGTGAAAGGTAGAACTAACGCTGGGTAAAAAAAATTAAAAATATCCAAGGTATTGATAAAACTTGGGTTTGAGGAAATAAAAGTGAGAATTAAGAACAGAGAATATGACATTGGTATATTACCTTACATTTACAAATCATCATCTTAGACATTTTTGAGGGAATTTGTACAAAGGGGATTAATATTTGTTGTAATTACTTTGTATAAATCAACTTAGTAGACTTTGTGAATATTATAGTTATTTGACTTTCCCTTTTATATATCAAATGTGATGT
Organism: Sturnira hondurensis; assembly: GCF_014824575.4. Taxonomy (NCBI): domain Eukaryota; kingdom Metazoa; phylum Chordata; class Mammalia; order Chiroptera; family Phyllostomidae; genus Sturnira; species Sturnira hondurensis. Next base: position 4,654,696 of record NW_028073279.1, read on the forward strand.
CTTAAATCAATTATCTGGGAGGATGATTAAAACAAGGAAGAAGGAAAAAGAAAAAAAGATTTCTAGAGTAATTTCTCCTGGCAACTGAGGAGGATATGTTTATCTGGACACAAACTTACTGACTCTATAATCTTGTTGAATATGATTGCTGAGAACTTCAGGGAAAAATGTCCCATCAGTGAGTTGTTTCCTCTGAAATTAGGGACATTTTTGTTAAGGAATACCCCCATTTCTGCTCTGAGTGAATTGTAACTTCCTGTTTCTGACACTATGTTCATGAAATGCTGGGCATTAGAGTAGAAGTACTTGAAGGTTTACCAAGGATTATTGATACACCTTTTAAAAAAACAAATAATCAAGAAAACACATTATCACAATTTCTAGCAACTTCAAAAACATTTGTCACTATGACTAATTATCACTATGCAGTGAGTGCTTGGTTGCATGCCAGACATTGTGCCAAGCACTTTACAAGTAAGTATTTTATCAGTTATTTTTCAAAATAATCCTGGGAAATAGGTGCCATTATTATCCCTGTTTTAGCAATGAAGAAATAGAGCTTAAGTAATTTGCCTAAAGTTGCTTGTGGAAAATACACCAGGATTCAAAATTCAAGCCATATGGCTCCAACGTCCATACTCGTAACCCTATTCTGTATTTGAAAAAGAGTATAATGTACTCTAGAGATAGTATGTTAAAAATAATCTGAAGTATACTTCAGTCTTACAAAATATGTGATCTCGTAAGTTAATATAATTATAGTTTGTAAACAGTCACGTGCACATGCTGAGGGACCACAGAACAGCAGTGGTCCCTGAGATGATAGTGGAGCTGAAAAACCAGCGATGCTGTCACGTCCAGGTGCAGGCATTACTCACGTGTCTGTGGTCATGAGGGTGTAAACGAAACTGTGGCATTGCTGGTCGTATACGAGCACAGCACGTACAACTAGGTACAGTACATAATACTTGATAATGACAATAAATGACTATGTTACTGGTTTATGTATTTAACATAATATACTTTTTATATTATTTTATAGCGTACTCTTTCCACTTATAGAAAGTTTGCTGTAAAACAGTACACCATGTTACACCAGCAGCAACCTCAAACAGACTGTGTTTCCAATATCTCTTAATGGCATCATTTCCTCTTGTGCTCAGTTTCACCTCTTATTGTTTTGTACAGTGACATGCTGTACAGGTTTGTAACCTAAGAGCAACAGGCTGTGCCATACAGCCCAGGTGTGTTGTACACTACCATCTAGGTGTGTGTAAATACAGTCTATGATGTTTGCATGATGAAATCACCTAATGATGAATTTCTCAGAATGTATCCTCATCTTTAAGCAGCACATGGCTGTAATTATATTAAAACTGTGATCGGAACTATTTTTCTCCCCTTCTATATTGCTAATAACACATTCTCCCAGCAGACTATGAATGGAGGACAATCCAGATCTGAAAGTTCTAATTTTTCCTCTCCCTATGTAGTTATTTCTTCCATGCATTTAGAAAATCTGGCCTCTGGCATCCAAGTTAAAAGACCAAGCTTATTGTTTCAGACTTGCTAATTTAAAATTTGTGTCTAAACACAGGAAACCAAGGTGCTGCTTCTACAAATTTTCCGCCTTGTTTTTGTTTATCATAAATTTCCATTAAATAAGAAAATGGTAAAATGGGAAATTTGTGGGAGGCAGAATAATGCTGCCCCCCCTACCAAAGATGTTCTTGTCCGAATCTTCAGAACCCATGATTATGTAACTTTACACAGGTAAAAGGAATTTTGCAGACATGATTAAGGTCAAGGGCCTTCAGATAGGAGATCATCTGGGATTATTATTCAACTTCGCCCTAATCATCTGATCTTTTAAAAGTAAAGAATCCTTTCTAACTAAATCAGAGAGACATGGTAAAAAATAATAATAAATAGAAGAGGAGAAATCTAAAGCAAGAGAGGGACTCACACTGTTCCAGACTTTGAAGATGGAGAAAGGAGGCCATGAGCCAAGGAATAGGGCAGCCTCTAACAGCCAGCAAAGACAATGGGAATCTCAGTCCTACAAACAGAAGGAACTGAATTCTCCCAAACCACCCAAATGAGGAAGGAAATAGATTCTCCCCCAGATCCTTCAGGGAGAACATGGCCTGGCTAATCATTTCTTGATTTTAGTCCAGTGAGACACACACACACACACACACACACACACACACCCTCTTTGTTTTGTTACTCTGGAGAACTTTAATATTAAGCCTGTAGATATGGTAATATTTTTATGTATAACCTGTAAAAACAAAAATACAAAGATAAGTAAAATTTCATTACTCGCTTTAAGTAATTTTTTTCTTTAATATCAGAGGGGACACTTTAAGCTAATAAGAGCAGCAGTAACAAGACAACAAAAGAAAAACTGGTTTAACTGAAAAAGAAAGAGGTGGAGGGCGCAGTAGGAGAAAGAAGAAATGTACTGGCTCGTGTAACTGACGTGTGCTCTCATAGATCTGGCCTCCAAGATAACTAGAGCCACATCTTAAAGACATCCCCAGGCCCCCTTTCTGTCCCTGTCCCAGAGATGTTTCTCCATGGTTTCCTTCACAGGTGTTGCCCTTGTGGTGCAGAGGTGGCTGCAGCCGCTCCACCTTACATACTTCCAGACTCAAATAAAAGGGAATGAAAATGCATGTTTTCTGGTTATTCTCGTAACAGTTCTTGGCCTCACTGAAAGTGGTCTGGCTTAGATCAGGTGTTTACCTAGAACCATCACTGGAAAGGAGACAGGTGTGTTGATTAGTTTAGGTTTAATCTGAGCTCACCGCTAGAGCTCTCCAAAAGACCAGTGATGGATAATAGACGCGGGGAAGCTTCCCACAGGGTATATGTTGCCCGAAGAAGGTCAAATGGGTGCCAGGGAGCCAACACAAGAGGTGGTCTCTCAGATTGCTTCACCAAATCACTCATTGCAACTTGGTTATTTTGCCTTTGGGAAAAGCTATTTAATTTTCAAGAATCAAAAAATGTAAGAGGATGCCTGGAAGTTAATATTTTCCCTATGCCAAAAGCTCATCCATAATGAAGAATTTATCACAGTTAATTTCCCTCTTTGGTCCCTTTAAAACAAGAACCATTTCACACTTTTCTACCATATTACAATTATCATTACTGCTTTTTGGTGGTGATTAAACTTTCGAACTTGCTTTATATCTTCAAATATTTGGAGATCATTGTATTAGCCACCACGTATGGGCCAGCCAGGTCCTCTGGCATTCTTTCTCATAGTGGACTAACAGAAAATCCTCACACCAGTTGGTTGCAGCAGCTTGCAGTGAGCTAAAGTGAAAACCGCATCCCACTTTCCTTCAACCAGGATAACCAGCGTTCTACCACGTGACCATAGCAGAGTGCTCTAAATTAAAACACAACAGAAGGTGGATGGGTAGTTTTTACTTGTCACGCTTCCAATATTCAAAACACTGTATGTATAATTAAGAGAAAGAAGCCAAAGGCATACAGACAGAAATTTCCCAGCGTGTATTACTGAGCCACGGGGACAGCTAACAATGACTAGGCACCTGCTGCATGAGTTCTTTGCACGCATTACATGTCACTAATTCTCATAACAACTCGAAGACACAAACATTGTTATTATCTCATTTTCCTGAGCATGAAAGATATCAAAGCTTACAGCATTTAAATAATGTTGCTCAGAACAGAGCTGGAGCACCTGTGCTGGGTTCTGAACTAACACAATTTGGTCTCCATTTTCCTATAATGGAAGCCTTTTTTTTTTCAAATCTCCCTCCAAATTCCTAATTCTATAGAACAAAATAATTTTTGCAAAAAGAAAACAATGGGAAGGAAGGAAGGAAGGAAGGAAGGAAGGAAGGAAGGAAGGAAAGGAGGGAGGGAGGAAGGGATTTCATCACAGTCTAATAATTACACTGTAACCATGTTTATTTTTTGGATTAGCTTGGCAGCTGTTAGCTGTAAATGGACGAGGCATGGCTTGTTACTTACAGTGAATGCTGTAGCACACAGCAGATGCTACACTGGCATTTGGTCCCCTTTACCAGGTCAGGGCACCCATGCACGCTTCTACAGAAAAATTGCCATCAGCTAGCTAGATGGAGTTCACCAGGTGGGGGTCCCCAAATTCCCACCAACCACCACCACCTTCCCTGCCCCTCCCCGGCCCCAGTCCATAACCAGTGACTAAACAATCCAGAACTGTGAAAGGCCATCCTCCTTGCCCCTACTCTGTAGGATATGCATGTGAGAGGCCAACCCTTGAGGAACAGAACAAGACTAGACTTTGCTGGATTATTCTTCAGAAGAAAATAAGCCATATAAATAAAATAAGCCATATAAGTAAAACATATGTCCATCTTATAGAGTCACTATCTCATTCCCTTTCCAAACTAGAAAACAGGGTTTTCATTATGATGACCTTGATCACCTAACAAGAACTCACACAATTTTAAGAAAGCAGCTTTCTAGTCTGCTTAAAAATTCTCTGATCTAGATTAAGAATGGTACACGGGAACAATGAAATGGGAAAGAAGGCTCAGAGTCTATGCCTGGTTTTGCCAGTCATTTTTATTAGCTGTGTGACATGGTGCAGTCGCATAACCACTCAGAATCTTCCTTTCCTTCTCTGTAGAGGATGGATTATATTTTAACCTTCTTATTCAACAGGTTGGTATGAGAACATTGAGCCAATTTGTAAAAATTAGGTCTGGACTTTTTTCTAATTGAAGAGAGGAAATAGAAAGTGTTGTAAAACCAGTAATGAACTCAGAAGCCTCTGATCCCGTGTTAGGCTGCATGGCTTCTGTCGGAGGCTCACTCCTCGAAAGACCAAGAGCTTTTGCAGCATCTGATATAGTTCTCAAGGGAACACATTTGAATTGATTTTGGTAGCGGCAGGTCACTATTGAATCAAAAGTGGATACTAAAGATATACAACTAGCAATCTTTTCTTTCATTTTCTATTTCTATCCTAAAAGTTATTATATGTTTATTGTGTTTTCTTCTTAGTTTGTAGTTATATTACAAAGCAAACAGTGTCCATGATGGAAAGTTTTTTATTATTTACTTGCCTTTGGATCATTTCTAAGACAATGTTTCTCATTTTGAATAATAATAGTTTTGTTATCTCTTGATGACTTTTAATTTAATCATACTTACCACCTTTTGAATTTTTCTTGATATTAACCTAAGAGAGACTTATTGTGAAACATTTTTGTTCTCTTTTATTTCTGAAGTGCATTTTATAAGCTTTATTTCCTTTTCCCTGAAATTTTCTTCAGGTCCACCTGAATAAAGTAGTCATATTACTTTCATGTCATAAAAATATAGGGCATTAAGCCCTGGCTGGTGTAGCTCAGTGGATTGAGCGTGGGCCTGCGAACCAGAGGATCGCAGTTCGATTCCCAGTCAGGGCACATGCCTGGGTTGCAGGCCAGTTCCTGGCAGGGGACACATAATACATTGTGTGTCCCTGGCAGAGGCAACCATACATTGATATTTCTCTCCCTCTCTCCTTCCCTTCCCCTCTAAAGATAAATAAATAAATAATCTTAAAAAAAAATATAGGGCATTAATTTCCATCTTTGTGTAAAATAAATTTGTAGCTTCCAACTGTTTCCTTGGTCCTCTGTGGAATTCAGGTCATTTCACCTACTGTTGTTAAAAAATAAAAAAAGATGTTCTAATTTTAATAAAATAATATTCCAAATTTTATTGTTACATTTGTATTTTACCCCTTACATCTCAGAGCTAGTAGTTTTGGCACAAAATTCCAAAATAATGGAACATCTTCTCCACTTCACCTATAATAGACGTCACTAAAAAAACTAACAAAAAAGGACAAGGAGGAGACAGCCCCACTTATTTTATTGTAACTTGGAAAGTGGCCAGAAGTCAGCTATTAATTAGCTCAGGTATAAAAAAATACACGCACAAATTGAGTCACCAGAAAAATGAGCTTGTTGTATTTTCCTGGCTCCATAAGCTTTTCTCTTAAATGTCACCTCTCCGTACAAAATAAACATGATGTTGTGTGTTACTTAAAATAATAAACACTGACTTTGGTGTAAAATATTAATTCCATTCAGAATTTCAACAGTACACAGAGTAAAAGACAAGGGTAGAATGGAATTTTGAAAAAGAGCCATAAAAAGCAACTCAGTTAAAATAGCATCCTGTAACTTCATGTACCCTGAGTAGAACACGGCAGTCCAGTTATGTTCCCTCCACAAAGGCAGACGCACTGTAAATGGGTGGTGCCGCACTTAAAAACCGCATCATCATCTTTGTGTGAACTATGCTAATGGAGAGACACATGCCTGAAGATAACCAAAAGCTGCAGATAAACTTCATAAATCCTAACTAACATAATGGTGCTTTCTCAGGCGGGAAGGAACAGTGCCGAGAACATGGTTGTGACGGTTACCTTTTTGTGTCATCACCTTGGCTAGGCGATGGTACCCGAGCTATTTGTTCAAACACCAGTCTAGAGGTTGCTGTGAAGGCCTCTTTTAGATGTGATTAACACGTAAATCAGTAGACTTTGAATAAAGGAGACAAGTCTGTATAGTGTGTTGGGGCCTCATCTCATCAATTGAAGGCCTTAGAGCAAAGCTTAAGGATTCCCAAAGGAAAAGCAATTCTGCCTTAAGACTGCAACAACTCTTAACATGAATTTTCAGCCTTCCCCATAGATTTGAGTCTTCCCAGCCCCTATAGTCACAAGCCAATTCCTTTAAAAAATCTCTCTCTCTCTATATATATATATATACACACACACATATATACATGTGTATATGTATTGAATACACATACATGTACACATATATCCTATTGGTTCTGTTTCTCTGGAGAACACTAAGAGAATAGTAGCTACTTACTGCTCACTGGAACCTCTGAGACTGGATATGCAAGTGGACAATGGATAGACCATATATAAAACTAGAACTTTGACCCACAATCTAAAGCAACCTACTCAGAAAACCAACACCTTCATCTACAATAAACAACCCAGGAAGAAATCAGACTTCCTAGAAACCTATTGCTATGTCTATCGACAACCCAGGAAGCTAAATCATTTTCGTAACAATCAGCCCCTAAGGGCCAGGACTTGGTTAATAATTCACAGCTTCCCTAAGTTTTGTCCTTGCTTTTGAACAAGGATCAACCCTCAACTCCAGAAAGCCAAATATGCATCCGTAACCAATCACATAGGATGCCCCTCCTCAAACTAGCCTGCCTACGACTTCCCAAATGCCAGCAGAAGTCTGATCAGGGTGTATCTGAAGCCTTCCATTTTTTACACAATATAGCTTTTCCACTCCTCTGTCTGCCTTTCGTGGTTAGTGGGGTTTTTTTTTTTTTTTTAGCATTTCTAACAGTGATTTAATGTTCCCCGTTTGAGAGTCATCTGATAGTTTCAAACGGAAATTTTAGTCTCTCATCCATCAACAGATATTACCATTTCTATAATTCCTTATGTTCCGCGCTTGCCTTTGAGTCTCTGCCAAAACACAAGTAACAGTAGCTGAGTCCCTTACAAGCTCAGAATAAATGCCTCTGCTTCTCTCATTTGGCTGGTCTTTGTTTATTTCCACAGCCCTAAGGTCCATAGATGGCAAGAAATCAGGCCCACCAGAAACCATTGTGAGATATGATCTGCTTCAAACGCTGCTACCTACAGACAGAATTTCCACACTCCACAGATATAATTCAGAGTGTGGGCAAAACACATAATTCAGCGTGTGCATTAGTATGAATTCCCCTCTTATGCAGCACTATTATTAATCAAGTTCAATATGCTCTTTTTAAAACTGGAACAAATAGTAATAGCAAACAAATAACTGAAAGCTTTTAGTATAAAACAACTTTTAAAATGGAATTATTTGACCTATGAGTTATTGACAATAATTTGCTATGCACTTAAATTATAAGATTCTCTATTAAGAATTTATTTAGCCTCACATCTACTTCACAAAAAAGCCTAAAAGGCATTCTCTCTACAAAAGTGGATTTTGACCTACTATGTATAGAATTTACAGCTATATTTGCAAACACTTTTTGAGTATAATAGTTATACAACTGAATTTGTAAAAATTAACTTAGGGTAGGGGTGGCTGAGGCCTCTGAGAACTGAGAATTAAAAAGGCCCTAGTCCTGATTCTTATGAATCAGTGGATTGGCCATCACCCCACAAACTGAAAGGTAGCCAGTTCAAATCCCAGTCAAGGTACATGCTGGGTTACAGGCCAGGCCCCCTGCTTTAGATGTGCAAGAAGCCACCAGCCACCAATAAATAGACTGCTGTTTCCCTCCTTTCCCCTATGTCTAAAAATAAATAAATAAAATCTTTGAAAGGGCCCAGGAATACAATTAATTTGCATGATGTAGAAATATCACAATAGAATGCATTTAATAATTATAATTATTTTTAAAAATAGTGCACACAACCTTAAATCTGTAGAATTTCACAATAAACTTTACAAGCATTTGATTTTTGGCTTATCACAATTAGGAGCAAACCACTGCTTGAAGAGCCATCTTCAACAATGTGAAAAATCACACTTGATTTAAAAACATTCATTTAATAATTTAAATTCTTGAGAAAACACCAAAAGTGAATTATCACCATACTGTAAACATGATCAATACAAATCTTAAGCTATGAGAAAAAAAGAGCACAATCCCCAAAAGCAACCCAAATTTTACCTCCTTAAGAGGCAAATGGGTACCAAAATTAACAAAAAGATACTAACAGAATTCACTTGTCAATGACAATAAGAGGAAACTGTTTTCAACAGGGATGATCCCTGGAGGATTATAGCTGTGAAAGGTAATGAGGTGCCTTAAAATTTTCACTTGAAAATTCTGCAGAAGTTCATTCATGGTCCCTTGAATTATCCAGATTTGATGATCTCTCAGGAAGCAACTTCTCACAGCAGTTCAACGTGCTAGGCTCAATGTGCATTGGAAGGGTGCTGTAATGACAGTGCACAAGGAAAGTAGGTTATTAAACATGCTGGCAATAACTTCACCTCCTCTCTAAGGACTCTTTCCTGAATACTATCACCTTTTAAATCTGGACTTCGACCGAGTTCCCTGCATATTTATACACCGTGTTTATTGTAGGAAGAGAAGAGAATACTTTTAAGCATTCATTGCAAACCCTCTCTTTATAAATACAGTGATCCCTACCCCCAAGTGTAATTACATACCCTCACACACATGCACCCACAAACACTAAAGTACTAAAACTTACTGCTGCCTTCAAAGCTTGATCTATATCTTCCAATAGGTCTTCTTTGTCCTCCAAGCCCACAGAGAGTCGAACCAGCGTGTCACTAATCCCAAGGATATCTCTGTGGCTCTTAGGCACTGATGCATGGGTCATAATTGCCCTGGAAGGAAGAGTGAGCAAATTTTTGATCACTATATTCTATCAGTGGAGGCATAGTCTTGTCTCCTAAGTTGCAGTTATCTTTAAATTTTTTCTACTTTAAGTATCAAATTTTTCATGTGCCTATAATTTTCCACAGACAAAAATAAGAAATTGTTAATATTATCTTTTCTAGTCATTATTTTAACTGAAATCCAAGATCTTTTATCATTTTTATACCATCAGTAAGGTACACTCAGTCCACTGAAGGTGCCAGCCAGGTACCCCATGCAGGAGGAAAAGACAGCCCATTGGGTGTGCATGTTAACACATTACCTGAATGAAGCCTTGGTCAGAAATCATATACCCTATGACCAACCAGCTGGACTTACCAGGGACCTCTTAGGCCAAAAGCTGGCCAGAATTAATTTTCTCTGAATCAATGGATCAATCCAGAATTGGGCCTTCTGAGGCACATATGGAAAAGGCAACCCAAGGTCACTAGTAACAGCTAGTGTGCGTTAGGAATTCTGGCACATGACCCAGGTGTTAAGGTAGAGCCCCTACCATGGGTCAGGCACAATGGAACTGGGAAACCAAGAAGAATGAGACATTTCCTTTACCTTAGATGACAAAGCAAGAGCTAAAGACTATGATAATTCACAAAACAGAATAGTTAACAGCAAATGCCAAATCCATATGACAACAAGGACTGTCAGAGTTCAGAGGAGGGAGAAATCTCTGTGGGCTGAGTTGTCACAGAGAAGCTCACAGTCTTTCTGAGCCCTGACACATGCATCACCTCCAACACTCAGCCCGTCCCTGCACGCTGTCAGCAAAATCAACACCTAAGCTGCTTTCTCCCATCTCACTTCAGACCCATGGAAAGAAAATCTCAGTCACGGTCAAAATAAATGGATTTATTTGATCACTCTAATGAAGTTTTAGCACAAACATCCTCCTTAAAAGGTTCAGCCTTTTCAGGCTCTTAATCCCTTTAAAATAAGCACACACAGGTAGAAACAACTTAGGCCCGAGACCACATGACTTGGATACGAACCTCAGCCCCTCCACATACTGGCTATGTGGACTTGTAAAACTTACCCTGTCCATGACAGTAGACTTCCTCCTCCGGCACAACAGTAGCTATCACTTATTGTGTGTTTAATGTGAGACAGGTACTCTAGGCCATTTATGTGCATTAATTCACTTTTAATGGATGAATATTGTATATAATATCTATCTCAAAAGTTTGTCATAGTCATTAATAAAAGGAACATATAACAAGCACTTGCAAGTACTTGGAATGTACTAATGTAGGAGGTGGCTAATAAAAAATAATCCATAATGGTAGTCAACATTTTATTGGGCACTTAATATGAGTCAAGGCACTAGCTTAGGAATTACTTTTCTTCATGTTGTCACAACAACCCTAAGAGCTGGGCCCAGTATTATCCACATTTTACAATTGAGAAAACTGAGGTTGAGAGAAGGTAGGTAAATTTTCTAAGGTCACAAAATTAATACATGTTTTCAGGCTGGGAGACCAGCCCAGTGCACAGTGGCTCTGCTTCCTCCCTCCCTTACGGCAACGCTACACTAGCTGCAGCCAAGTCAGGAGACACAGAAGGAGGGCGATAGAACAGACAAGCTCTGACCTAAATTCATTTGTCTACCGGCATCGGGGTTATGGCCTCGCTGGAGCTCCTGAGGACCAAGCAACTTTAAACCAAATCCCTAAACAAATCTGGGAAGGTTTATTTTAAAAACTGGCCTTAAAGTAACACACAGTTCATTACTATGAAAAATAATGCAATTTCCTATGCTGAGTGTGCCCTCTTGTGCACCCAGACTTGCTAGCAGGCATTTCCTTGAAAGACAAACAAAACCCATCAAAGTTATCTTAGTTACTTGAATCATTATTTGGTTATCATATTTTTTTTAACTTTGTGAAGTTTCCCAACTCTCCCCAGAAGTGGTAAACTACTGTGAGATTGCAGAAAATGTGCCTAAATTTTGGTAATCCCTCTATACAATGCTTCCAGAACACAGTTATTCCAGAAAATGTTTATAGAAATGAAAATACAAAAACATACCATGTGCATTTAGTGCAGTTAGAGATTATTAGGTGGCCTGACTGGTGTGGCTCAGGGGGGTAAGCACTGGTGCACAAACTGAAAAGTCACTGGTTCAATCCCTGCACAAGCCCAGGTTGCAGGCCAGGTCCCTAGTGGGGGCATGTGAGAGGCAACCAATCGATATTTCTCTCACACACAGCTGTTTCCCTTCCTCTCTTTCCCTCTCTTCCCCTCTCTCTAAAAATAAATAAACAAAATCCTTTAAAAAATGATTAGGTAATGCTGTTGACTGACCCCCTGCAATAATTATAATGTATGGTCACAGTAACATATAATGAAGCCGAGACATAATTCAGGAATGCTTGAAGGGACAAGTACTCAATATATAATAATCACTAGTTTAATTAAACACATTTTACAGATTAAAAAAACTGAAGTTCAAGTTTAAGTAGTTGATAGAACAGACCTCAAATCCAGATCCAGGCTGCTTTTGGCTCCCCTCACTGCAAAGCCTCAAGAGTGAAGCTGTTAACATGTTCCCATGTGACATTTGAGTAATCATCGGCAAAACTTTCTGAATATATTTCCTTGTCAGTAAAATAATGGGCTGTACTGCCTAATCTTAGGCTGCTTCATATTCTCATATCCTCTGGTGCTTTAATAAAACTAAATTAACAGACTGGGTCAGATGGTGAAGGTCCAGGAGTAAGAAGTGGATTTTGGGTTTACCTTGCAAACATGGAGCCACTTGAGGTTGAACAGAAAAAAAACATATGTGGTGCTATCTGACAATCAAGGCATAGAGGTGTTTCATCAGAGACACATTCCTCGTTTGCCAGGGAGCCTGGAAATCAGCCCTTCCAGCAGTCTCCAACCTCCCTTCCAGGGCGGAATGCGATGAAACAAGGAGCCCTGGGCCAAAGACCAGAAAGCCCACCAGACAACTACCGCTGGAATCTCCTTCAGACAGAACAGGGGTAGAAGCAAAGTTTGGGAGGACACTGATCAGCAGCCTCCTTCAGATTTCATCGGTGTCTCCATTCTGTGGAGGTAGAATCTGTCCTCATCAGATAGTACCCCACTGTCCTGATCATTAAGTATCTTGAACTACTTCTGGTATTATCATACTCCTTTTCCAAATGATCATTAAAGCTCACATCAAAGTTAAAATAGGAAGAGAAAGAAAAATATACTTACGGAAGCTCAGCAAGACTCTCATATCCACCCAAGCTCTCAGCCAGGGTAAATAACTATGGCAAAGAAAATATTAATTTAGATTTTCTACTAAAATAAAAATGCAAAAAACTAAAAATAAATGTTTTTCACAAAATGGCCCTGGAACAGAGGGTGGAACATAGCGATTATGAAGAAACTGTAAATTCGGCAAGAAAGAGAAAAAATGAGAATAAAATCCATAACAATTTCATTAATTAGACATACCATGTGTAAACTTTTAAAACATTAAAAAATCATAAAGGCAAATCTCCTATACCTTCCTAATTTGGCCCTATAATCAAGTGATCCTGAATATGAGTTCTAAAACTTCAGAATTGCTACATTTGAGACCTACCTCTGTGGTTACCCTTTAAGTAGAAATATTTGAGTGTCTAAACACTTACTCATTGGTATGTACCATTTATTAAGTTAATATATCCATTTAACTCCCCCCCGGAATAGAAGAAAAAAAGAACTCAGTTTTTGTATTTAGTGTTAGAGTATTGTAGAGTTCTATAACTATTTCAAAATTTCTCTCACAGTCATATTCAATTAAATATACACTACCATCTTTCTGATTTTAGAAGTAAACAAATTTTAGACATCAGTAGGGCTTTGACTCACCTGGTAGCATCCTATTCTTTAGACCCAGAGTACTTAACACTCCAAGTTCACTGCATGAGGTCAGTGCAACCTCAGCACATGGTGTCATAGCCCTCTCTCTCCCTCAGGGCCCCTGAGAACATCCTGCCACTGTGAAATTTAGACGCACACCTCCCTTCCCTCACCCCAGGCAGATGCAGCCTGGGAGGCAAAGCCATTCTTAGGCTAGATTTCAGCATAGACAAGTGCATTAAACACACTACTTTGAGGTCTCATATAATATTTCCTTTGGAAAGGGGGTTTACTTTTGAATAAATTTGAAACCAATGCAATAGAACATTGCATCTCTCTCACATTGATAGCCATATCTGGAGAGTTAAATAAGTTAACATATTCAGGTATCTGCTGCCATACCAAAGTCGTTTTCTAACCCAATTCATGTCATGATGGAGAGATTGGTGGGTGTGACCTGCAGGTTCCAAGCCATTAATTTAGAGATAATGAACTGCTATGTCTTTCCTCAACAATTTAAAAACCAATTGGTTGTTACAGAAGAGTCATGGAAATCTGAAGTATAGCACAGGAAATATAGTCAATAATATTCCAATTACTATGTACGGTGTCAGATGGGTGAGAGATTAATTGGTTTGATCACTTAGTAGGTTATGTAATATCTAATCACTGGGGTGTGCCCCAGAAACTAATATACTAATGCATGTCAACTGTAATTCGTAAGTAAAAATGACTTTAAATGGAAAAAGAAGAAAGTTTACCTTCAGGTTTTTGAGAAAAGTCTCGGCATGCTGAAGAGCACCCTTAATGTAAAAGGTGACCATCCCGGGGCACCCAGTGCACTGACGCAGGGCCAGCTCATACTGCGGGTGAGAGGGCAGCCCTGTGATAAAGCCTCATTTTAGAATCAAACATGTAATTTCAGAACACGGGGAAAAACCACTGCTGGCTTAAGTAAACCACAAATAAGCCTAACGATGAACTTTGCATGATGGTCACTGCCAGCTGCCAGCTCTGGCTCCTGTCTCCCCTCTCTAGCTTCCTCGGGACCCGTCTTTCCCACGCCCTCCACGCTCTGGCCACCCCAGCCTCCTTTACACCAGCCGTACCAAATGCTTGTTCCTCTCAGGACCTTTTCTCCTGCTGTTCCATAACCCAGAACATTCTCCACACTGACTGCCCTGCCCTTTGTCAAGTATATCCTTCTGCTTGTCTTCCTTAGTGTCCGTCATATTCACCAGCCTAGTTCCATGAGAAATCAATGGTTTGTTGATCACTGGATTCCAGTGACTAGTACAAAGCTTGATCCACAGCTGGCAATTAGAATTTAACAAATGAATCTGAAACAGCTTGTCCAAGCCTTGTAAACAAGTGTTACCTATTCTTCAGGTCACAGCCCCAAACGTTCTTCCCTTCCTTCACTCAAAGTATACACTTCTTTAGCTACAGTACATAGAGGGTATGTAATCTCCTGTGTACAGGGGGAGGCAAAAGAAGGTTCACAGTTGTTCACATGGAAAATAATACAATAATTAATAAATAATAAGAATAAATTGCTTCATGTAAAACTACATGAAACTCACTGCTATAAAACTACTTTTGCCCTGTCCCATATTTCTGTCTTGGCTTATTCCAATTATTTGAAGGTAGGGATCAGGTTTGTTTCTCCTGTATACCCAAGATTATGTGGCTAGATACCTAAAAGATATTAAAGTAACTATTTACTTTAGACCACCACAGTTTAAAAGACTGGTAAAACAAATTCGAACAGTAACATGTAAGTCTGGTAATTCCACATGAGTGTTTCTAAAGGTTGTGAGATGTGAAGGAATTCAAAAAGGAAGTAAGAGAGCTTTGGGGGAATTTTGGAACTAAGTGTCAAGTCACAAATTGAGATGTATCATGTTCCAACCTAAGTCAAATAAAAGAGCTAACATAGCCCTGGCTGGTGTAGCTCAGTGGATTGAGCACGGTCCTATGAACAAAAAGATCGAGGTTCGATTCCCCATCAGGGCACATGCCTGGGTTGCAGGCCAGTTCCCAGCAGGCCCCAGTTCCCAGCAGGCCCCAGTTCCCAGCAGGGGATGCATGAGAAGCATCCATACACTGATATTTTTCTCCCTCTCTCCTTCCCTTCCCTTCTAAAGACAAATAAATAATTTTTTTTTTTAAAAAGAGCTAATGTAGAATAGTAGACTAGCAAGGTTATATGCAAATCAACTGGAAACTACAATGTTGCAATCTTGAAATAGGTACAAGAAACCGGCAAGCTAAAGACCATCACAGGAATATCTGATGTAGCGATTTCCAACCAGTGTTGCTGCAAGAATTTTTTAAACATGCTTTACCCATACCTGATTATTTAGTAAGAGGCACTGACCTCTTTTTTCCCTTAGATTGTCAAATAAAAAATGACAACAGCCAACACAACAATAGTGACCCAATGTGAATGAATCAAAATTGTACCTATTTTTTGTCAGATTGGCAAAAGATATATTTTTTTGGTGTGCTGCACAATTTTAGTAATCGTTTATCTGTGCCATGAGATGAAACAGGTTGAAAATTGCTAACCTAATGCGTAAGACTAATTTCTTAACATCCGAGCATCCACTACCCTATAGGCAGTACAAGGCCAGAGACCAGGTATACCCTCTTCACCACCAGGCCCATCACAGAGCCTGGCACACGGCAGTGTGCCACCATTAGTGAAGGGCATAAAAACATACGAGGCACCTAACTCGCAAATAAATGTTATAGACACGGGATGCTCAGGATAATCCTTACAATCCCAAGAATATGTGCTTAGAAATCAGATTAACATACCAGGATAAATAACCTTTTCCACCAGAGGATTTGATTCCAGAAACTGGGCAACTGCCATTCCATTTTCAAAATGTTTCTGCATTCGGACTTGTAGAGTCTTCAGGCCTCGAATGCAGAGGTAACAGTCAAAAGGAGAGGGGACTGCTCCAAGAGCTGAAAAATAAACATATCCTGGGTTAGTGTGAAGGTAAGAACCCACACATTTCTCCGACCCCTCTTTTTCATTATAGTGTCTCGGAGAAGCCAGCTACAAAACCCAATCCAGGAGTTTTCCTTTTGGGGGGCGGGGAGGGATTGGGGATGGGGGGAGGGATTAATATAGTAAATCAGAAGCATGAAAGTGAAGGATAAAATATGCTGAGAAATGGGCTTTAAAATGAGGGGGAAAATGACTATCTTGAACCTATGTATCAATAGAGCAACTTTTCAGAGGTGAACATAAATAGTCCTTTCTATGAAATAAGATGACACCCTGCACATAGCTGAAAATTGTATTTCTTTGAAAAAGTATTACGATATAGAGGGAAAAAGCCGCTCAGCTCCTCCAATTACTGAACGTTCTACTGACCTTGCATTTAGCTTCCGTCTAAAGCAGCCTGTGACCTTACGTGCTGCCAGGACATGGGGCACACTCCTACTTTTTCATAATGCATGAAATCCACCAAGCATTAGGTTTGGTTTTCCCTCCTTTGTCATTTTAATACTGATTTCTTAGAAGGGCATTTGTATCCCTAATTATGTTTGTATCTTATGTGTCTGTCAAACTGCAATAATTGATCAAAGTCTCTCTAAATAACTCTTATCTATACTGAAATAACTAAAAAATCTAAACAGGAAGTGATGCACAGACATCTGTTGAAAAGTACAAGTTTATATCTCAAGTGCTATTGAATATTCAATACAATTCCAGATATAAAAATATAGTATAAGAAAACCATTATGTCAAATGTTTGGGTGGTTTTTTTTTTAAAGAAAATATCCTCATTAAGTCTTGAAACTAAAAATTCACTTGGGCTGTACATTATAATCAAAATTAACATGGATTTGAAAAATAACAACTCATCCTGTGTGTCATGTTGTAAAGTCCTGTAATGATTTAGCCATATCCTTATAACCCAATTTTCCCACTAATTTTTTACCTCTATTTGTCATTTCTTTCCAAATTAGTAGAATGCTATCCTTTCACAATATTTAGTGGAAACACAAATATTAAATATAGCCCCTTTGAGAGCATAAAATAATCCAGACCTTTTAATACTTACAATTTTGCAAGAATCGAAGCCTGTCATGGAGGCTTTCAGAATTAACAGACACTAAACCCATTACAACATCGCTGTGGCCTAAAACAAAACAAAAACTGTTCAAAACAATGCATGTTTTTTCACCAATTTATAATTTCTAAAATATGACTTTCACTTGAAAAGACTCTGAGGAAAAAAACCCTATAGAGTAAGTTTAAATAAACTTTATACAATTTGACAATAGCAAAAGTTATACTTGAAATGATAAACTAAAAATCATATAAAAAGTAAATATTTTTTAAGCTGTAAGCAGGATAAAAGCATAATCTCTTAGAGTAAGTTTGAATCTTCTGCTTATAAATCATGAGCACACTTTCGTTTGCCATAAATAAAATCTCATATTTAATCAAAGTATAATTTTTTACTTTCTAGAAGGGTCACAGAGAAAACCTGAATAATAATAGAAGAAAAAGATCAAAATGCAAGCCCTCTGCTGCTTTCATCCAGCCGTGGAAGAGAACATTCGAAGTACAGATTCTGCATATCTTACCATTCATGTATTTTGTTGCTGAATACATACACATATCAGCTCCCAGAGCCAAAGGTCGCTGAAAAGAACAAATGTTTTTATTTTAAATAAGAAGTCACTTGAAAATATGCTTCATTACTCGCCTATTTGCTATTACGACTACCATTCTTATTCTAATTTTTAAAAAATATGTACACCTTAAAATGTTCCAGGATCTCTGATATAATCATTCCCTTTCTACCCTCCCCCAAATAAAAATATAAAGTATCGGACCCAACAGCCAATCCAATGGCACAAATTTTTTAGGAATAGCAGATAAACTCAGGTCAGCAGGTCTTCTGAAACTGTTTCTTTAGAGAGTTGCTGACTGCCCCTAAATTTATTACCTACAGCAGAAATGTTGGCATTCTTATGATTCAGTCCTGCAGATTAACCCTTTAGTCTTAATGTCTTTGCTGCAATCACCTTATCACTAAACAATATACTATCAACATCTTTCCATTTATATTTTCTTTAAAATAAGTGATGGAGTCAAACTAGATGATGTCTAAGGTCCCTTCCGGGACAAATATTCTGTAAACTCTATGGTCGAAAGAACTAACCTCTGCTGATCTCATTATGTGCCAAGAACCATGTAAAATGTTTTGCGTAAGCCAGTGAAGCACTGTGCAAAATGCAGGGTCCAGCAGAAGTAATGGTTGCCTGAGCGTGGCTGGTAGGGCACACGAATGTCTCACATGAGATGGACAACAATTTGAACATTTCACCTAAAATGTCATATGGTGTGCTTGAGTGTGATATTGTTCTGTTACAGGATTACATGCTTATGATTTTGTAATAAAAGATTTTGTATCCCTGGCTGGTGTGGGTCAGTGGATTGAGTGCCAGCCTGGGAACCGAGAAGTTGCCGGTTCGATTCCCAGTGGATGCCTGGACTGCGGGCCAAGTCCCCAGTTGGGGGCAGGTGAGAGGCAACCGATAGATGGAGCTCTCTCATATCAATGTTTCTCTACCTTTCTTTCTTCCTCCCTCCCCCTATTTTTCAAAATAAATAAATAAATTTTTTAAAAGGTTTTGTAATAAAAAAGAAGCATTACTTGTATCAGATCCTGTATTTCATCTAACTCAATGAAATCAGTACTTTTATGACTCTATAGAGATGAAGAAAAGGAACAAAGACAAACAAAACAGATTACTCAGAGCTAGAACTCACACCGAAATTACCTGAATCCAGAGGCCCTACTCTGAAACTTTACGCTTGAAACTCTGCCCATTTTGCCTTTGTGACACCCATAGGAGATCCAGAAGACAAAAGTCAGGCAAGAAAGAGAATATACCCAGTTTTAATGAAGATAAAACAGTGAGAGGACCATTTCAAAAGATGTACTTTGTGGAATCTTTTGCCTAGAAACAATGTGTTTGCCTAGAAACAATGTGACTCTGATTACTTCAACTGGAATAAATCCAGACTGCAATAAAGCAAACTGTCATCTCTGTCATGAGCAATGTGATGGGGGCTTCAGGAAGGTAGAAAAACTGGACCTATTTAATAATAGTAATAGGAGAAAAAGGGCCAAGCCTGATGAGTAACAAGCTATAACAATTCATGGCATCTCTTACAGGACTCTGTATCTCAGCCTTTTCAATCCTATGCTGTATCAACTGGCCTACAGTCAGTGGTACATGGGCTAAGAAACTGAGACAAAGAATCTAAGAATGAACATCACCTGTGACAAACAGCTAATGCCAGGAGATCTTCACTCAGAAACAGGCTACCTTATCAGGTTTCTGCTACAAGATCATACACGAAGCAGCTCAAGATACAGTCAATTCTATTGCAGTGGCCCACAACCACAGATTCAACCCAACATGGATGGAAAATGTTTGGGAAAAAAGTTGAACTGTTGCTGACAGGTACTATGTAGTTAGGCCTGAATTGGTTGCATTTGTACTGAACATGTACAGACTTTTTTTCTTGCCAATATTCACTAAACAATACAGTATAACAACTACTTACATGGCATTTTCATTGTATTAGGTATTTTAAATGACTTAGAGATGAATTAAAGTATACAAGAGGAAGCGCATAAGTTATATACAAATATGGATTTTGGTGTCCATAGGGGTCCTTGAAACCAATCCCCAACCACATATATCATGAAGATAAGTAGCCCATGAAGCTATCTGAATGCAATTTACCCAGGAAGAGTATTTTAGGGAAGGAGAATAAAGCATGGTAATGCCTTCTGAATAAAACGAAGGCAGGTGAAGAACAGGCTTATAAATTGCAGCCAGTAAGTAACCCAAAGGCAGAAGCCTGAGTGGACTTCACGCACTGGAAACGCCACGAGGGAAATGTAAACAACTGAGCTTGTAAACACGGGCCTAACTGAAGAGCTGAAGAAAATGAACCCAGGTTTCAGGAACTCTGTAATAAAGGTGAACTACAGGAAGTTTAATAAGAAGGACCACAACGTACATACAGGCAGGAAGGAAAGAGCAGGGAGAAGGTAACTCCTAATGAGGAAAGGAAACAAAGTTAGGGTGCACAGAGGAAAGAGAAGGAAACTGAGGAGGGGGTGGGACAGACAACAATTCAGTTACAGAGATCCCAAGACTATCTACAAAAAGCAGCAAAATAGAACAGAAAGGAAGAAGAATCTGGAAAAAATAGGAGGAAAAAAATGAAAGAAATGAAAAATAAATGGGAAGCTTTGGGAGTGGGGATAGATGTATGTAGAGGCATAGTCGGAAAAAGAAAAGATAGTTTAAAAGGAGCACTCTAAATACCTATAGCTACAATGTGAAACACACGGTAGAAATTCGTAATACAAATAAGGCAAAGGGCTATGCAAAGGTCATGCATAATCCATAGGTGCTGAGGGAAGAGAAACTTAGAAAGAAGGGAGAGAAATGAAGAAGTAATATGTGTGACATACACTGAGATGTCACTGAGTACAGACTCTCTTTTCCTTTCATTTGGAAGGTTGGTCAGATAAGACCATATCAGGGATGACTGAAAAAATAATATTACCAACTTGTAACCAGCACATAAACAATCAAGTCTCTACATGTGCAAAGCACTGACAGATACAATCACAAAATAAGGCCACATCTTTGGAGAGTTCACACATCGTAAGAAAGCCTAAAAGCTTTAATTAAGACAACATTTAAAACACACAAAGTCCCACACAAGATATTAAGCTAAGGAAAAGAAGGACCTGTTCACATTAAAATCACTTTCACACTCATAATATCTAATCATAGTTATTGAGTAGAATTAGAATTAGAATTGGGTCTTTTCTCCCATTGGTCAATATCTCTTTAACCCAATTACAGTTGTCTGCGTAGTCCACCAATCATCCAACAATTTTATTTGCATTTACCTGGAAATATGCTGACATAAAAGTGTTGTCCACAACCAAAATAACGTCTCCATGCTTATGGACAATATGTGCACAGGCTTCAATGTCAATTATCTTCAAGTTAGGGTTTGTGGGGGTTTCAACCCAAACAAGCTAAAATAATTCAGTAAATGACAAGAGTTTATGAAAAACACTGTACAAACATACATCCCATACCTTGTAACTGTCTGAGAGGCTACATCAGGAGAGCCTGGATGATGAAGTTGAAAGGTTCCAAGCTGAATCTGAGCCCCCATAAGTTTCTGAGAGGTCACAGCTAAGTAACTTGCCCTCTATAGTCCTCAAACTCTTGGTCTGTACAATGGGGTTGGTAATATTTACCTGAGAGAGCTGTTGTAAGGATCAAATGAGATAACATGCATAAAAGCAGAAGAGTATGCAGATCAATAACAAAAGAGGATGTCTTCCAAAGACATAATTCAGTGTGTGCAAATTTTATTGTCAAAGAAAACATGTATTGTTTAAGGTATTTTTATTACCTAGAATCTTTTAAAAGAACATTACCCTCTATGATGCCAAAAATATCCTTAATATTAACTTAAATAATGCCAGATGCACTAGAAATTATAAAATGAGTGCCCAGGACTTGAAGAACTTGGGTTTTCGAGTAAAGGAGAAAAGTAACACATACACAACACAAAACCTGGCTACAGCTCACTTAAGAAAGAGAGAATATCGCATATCTCTATACTGCAAACTCCAGCACAATTCAGGCACACAGTGGATGCTGGATAGCTATTGAAAAAGAAAAAAGAAGTCTATGTGTTAAGCAAGGTGGCACTTATTGAATGAATGACATTATCTATTGGTTTCTTAAGAGTTAATATTTCTTTTTTTATTACATATAAATGGGCAAAAACTCTAGGGATTTACTGTGGAAAAAATAAGGTAGTTAAAGTAATATATATTGTAAAAGAATTGAATTATTAAAGAATCTATAAAAATTATTTCTGGGCCAATATTTATTATTCCCACTCATTATTAAACATAATAATAAATAATAATAATTAGCCCTGATTGGTGTGGCTCAGTTGGTTGGGTGTCAGCCTGCAAATCAAAAGGTCACCAGTTCAATTCCTGGTCAGGGTACATGCCTGGGTTGCAGGCCAAGTACCTGGTTGGGGGTGGTGAAAGACAACCCACTGATGTTCCTCTCATATATCAATGTTTCTCTCTCCCTCTTTCTCCCTCCCTTCCCCTCTCTTTAACAATAAATAAAATCTTTAAAAGTAATAATAACAACTAAAATAAAAATAAGCAAATGAGTACAAAGTAGATTCACACACAAGAAATCTACTTTTTCAAGGGGAAAAATATTAATTCAAGTTGCTAAAGAGACACTACATAAAGTTCTGTTGACAAGAATTAATATGCTATTTGCTTTCCTTCCTTAGAAAGACACACCAACTATTTTAACAAGTATCTTTTCTTCCAAGAAAGATTAAAAAAAAAAGTCCCTTTGAAAATAAACCTTATTCATTCAAAGTTCACCCTGGTGTTAATCTTTAACATATTTGTGTGAAAAGAACTTTCAATTTTTAGCAGTCGCTGCAATATAATCTTGAGTACAATTCAAAGCTTTTAATCATTAGCAAAAAGTTGGAAAGGGCTGACTTACAAAAGAACTGGTCCTTCTTTCACCCACGCAGAATTTAAATGAGGTCCCAAGAAAGAATACCACATATGCCATTCACTAAGGCACAAAACACCTTCCGGTGGCATACAAGCTTCCCAAGGATGGAGGCTAAAGATTGCTAGTGGCCCATTCTTTACTTCTATTATTTTGCTGAAGTATCCCAAAGAAGCCTTAAAAAGCCACTATACTTAGGGTTCAGGGGGCTTGGCAAGCTTCCTTTTCTGTAACCCAATTTCTGTGATGACTTCTGTTACCAATACTAGCTTGGTAATGCAGTTAAGAATTGTGTGCTGCAAAGAAATTTTTTTAACAGTTATCACTTAGTACAGGGAACTGTACTAAGCATTTCATATGCTTCATCTCATTTAATTCACACAACCACCTTTCTGTAGAGCAGGTACAATTACCCCCATTTTGTAAACGAAGAAATTGAGACTTTGTTTAAATTCTTTGCCAGTAATCACATACCAACTACAATGCAGAATTAGACTTTGAAACCCACTCTGAAATTTATGCACCTGATCGTTATGCTGTAATACTAAGGAGACACCAGACCTATTTTATTCCTGTTGATGGTTCCCAATGGCTTCTAATAAAATTTGTTATTCAAAAAATTATGTCCCCTGTGTAACAGAAATGATGAAAACAAAGCACCACAGGGAAAAAGACAAAACTGAAAACTGAGTACCTTGGTTTTTGGTGTAATGGCTTCCTCTAGTAGTTTGATTTCAGAACAATCAACAAAAGAAATCTTTAATCCAAATTCAGATGCTACCTTATTGAAGTACCTGTTTGTACCTGAGGCAGAAGAGAATCAGATGAAATAAAAAGGACACTGTGTTAAGAATATTCATTCCTTATAATCATTAAGAATGTTAGTGAGCCCTGGTTGGTGTGGCTCAGGGGACTGAGTGCCAGCCTGCAAACTGAAAGGTTGCTGGTTTGATTCCCAGTCAGGGCACATGCCTGAGTTGTGGGCCAGATTCCCAGTTAGGCATATGCGAAAGACAATGGATCCACGTTTCCCTCACATATCACTGACGTTTCTCTGCTCTCTCCCTCCATTACCCTCTCTCTAAAAATAAATAAAAAAAATAATTTTCAAAAAAAAGAACTGTAATGATTATACCTTATAAATAAAATCACCTTAAAAATATAAGGAAGTGTCAATGGCCAAGAAAAATACAACTAAGAGCAATTCTACTTTGCTTAAATAGTTTGGCTATTATATATTATTGTAAAAAATATAAGGCTTGGCTTTTTTTTTTTTAAGTTCAATAGTCAAATAAAACAGCCCTGGCTGGTGTAACTCAGTGGACTGAGCGCGGGCCTGCGAACCAAAGGATCGCGGTTTGATTCCCAGTCAGGGCACATGCCTGGGTTGCAGGTCAGTTCCCAGCACGGGATGCATGAGAAGCAACCATACATTGATATTTCTCTCCCTCTCTCTTTAACTTCCCTTCTAAAGATAAATAAATAAAATCTAAAATAAATAAATTACTTAATTAATAATTTTTTTAAAAGAGTCAAATAAAACATACTTGATATCTACAGCAAGTGGCATAAAGCAGAAAATGTTTCTCAAACACACACAATCTCTACTCTTCAAATATTAAGGGACATGCTCCACAATACATCAGTATCTTTTTTAACAATTTCTTCCTAGTACTCAAATCTAAAATAAATGAACCAAGGTCAATGAATTGTTCAAAATGAATTTTAATCTGATTATACTTTGATAATAGAAAAAAACTGTTTATTATTCTTTGTACTTTCTCAATATTTGTGTTACATGGTTCTGAAAGCTTTAATAGAAAAATGATGTAAATCAAACTAGAGGTTATAGTGAAAGAGAATAATTAATTCATCTCAGTATAATTTCTTTTATGGAATTTGATTTTTATGTGTGCAAAATTTAAAGGGAAATCTGCTATTATTAATAGTTAAGCAAGAACAAATACTCTGAACTTTTACACTGAATTTCTGATGTTATATAGAGACTGAACTTAAATAACACAAGATTAAAAACTAGTATAAATAACTGTTGCAAATCAACAGCAAGTTTCAAGATTTTGTGCTGTTTTCGCCATGAGGTTTTTATAATGCATTATAAAAGTAACAAAAGGTTTAAGATTTTATCGTTTTAATTCAACAAACTATAATAGAGACCTAAGATAAAATATACAGCCACTTGTAATTTCTGATCTGTGAGCCCCTGACAGATTTAAGTCTTTTTCAAATAGGATAATAATATTCTACAAATCACATTTTAATTATCTGGAAGCATTAGGAATATACACATAAATTTGCAAAAGAAAGGTTGCTATTGTTTTAAACACAAAAATGAGTCTTGCTTAAAGGTAAAGCAATCTATCTTCTTTACCTACCTGCTCGCCATTTTAATGAGCAATTAAACTTCTTAGAATGAAAGTTCTTACAGGAACTAGTATAAAGGACACATGGACAACAACTAAGGGGGGTGGAAATGGGAGGGAGGTGGGGAGCACTGGGGGGGGTGGGCTAGGATGGGAGTAAAAGACAGAAAACTGTACTTGAACAATAATTTTTTTTAAAAAAAGAAAGTTCTTAAATTTGGATCAATTGACCCACTTCAAGGAGTTGGCCCCTTGACATCCAACGTGACATCCATCTCACGTGGGATGTCATCTTAAATAAACTTTTTCGAGGAAGGGGTACATAACTTTCAAAAGATTTGCAAAACATTCCCTAAAACCAAAAGGGGGAAAGGGGAAAGGGATGGGTAGAGTTAAGCCATTTTGAGAGTGACCTGGGTTGCAACAGTTAATCTCCAATGCTGGTAAAAAATTTAAATTAGACTTCCAGCCAAGATGGACGTGTAGGTGGAAACACTGTGCCTCTTCGCACAACCAAGTTTAAAGACAACAAAGTTTTAGTAACAAAAACGCAACCAAAACACAGAAAATTGAACTATACAGAAGTCCGACAGTAACGAACCATTCAGCCAGACCAGTAAGAGTGGTGGAGTCAGTGGCTGGCGGAACGGGTTCGTGCAGGAAAAAGTGGCCAGAGCAACCCGGGTGCACAGGCGGCCGTTGGCAGATCCCAGGCATGTGGTGGCAATGGGCCGACCCCGTGAGTGCATAAGGCAGTAGGCTGACTGCAGTCACACTTTCGCACATAGATAAACCAGGCAAAGGAGCGAGCAGTGAAACTGACTGCACAAGCTAGGGCCCCAGCGAAAGGAATTAAAGCCTAAAAGCACCAATTGGAAAAACTTTCAGGGTCGAGAGGCCGGGAGAAGCTCCCAGGCTCACAGAGAGTTTGTTGGAGACCCACAGGGTCCTGGAGGGTGCACAGGCCCACACACCCGGGAGCCAGCCCCAGGGGAGCCCAGTTTGCTTGGGGGAAACAGCAGAGGGGACCGAAATCTGAGTGAGAGTGGAACAAACACCATTGCCCCTCTCTGACTCTGCCCTCACATACAGCGTCACAACCCAGTGACTGGGTCGCCCTGCCCTAGTGAACACCTAAGGCTCCACCCCTCATATGTAACAGGCATGAAAAGACCAAAACATTATGGCTCAAGCAGAACAGCTCAAAGCCCCAGAGCCAATACTTCTAAGTGACCAAGAGACAGACAACCTATCGGATACAGAGTTCAAAATACTGGTGATCAGGATGCTCACAGAACTGGTTGATTTTAGTCACATATTAGATGAAAAAATAAAGGCTACACTAAGTGAAATAAAGCAAAATGCACAGGGAACCAATAGTGATGGAAAGGAAACTGGGACTCAAATCAAGGGAGTGGACCAGAAGGAAGAAAAAAAATGACCAACCAGAAAAGAATGAAGAAACAAGAATTCAAAAAAATGAGGAGAGGCTTAGGAACCTCCAGGACATCTTTAAATGTTCCAACATCCGAATTATAGGGGTACTAGAAGGGGAAAAGGAACAGCAACAAGTAGAAAACTTATTTGAATAAATAATAAAGGAGAACTTCCCCAGTCTGGCAAAGGAAATAGACTTCCAGGAAATCCAGGAAGCTCAGAGAGTCCCAAAGAAGTTGGACCCAAGAAAGAACACACCAAGGCACATCATAATTAAATTAGCCAAGATTAAAATGAAAGAGAGAATCCTAGAAGCAGCAAGAGACAAAAGGACAGTTACCTACAAAGGAGTACCCATCAGACTGTCAGCGGATTTCTAAAGAGACCTTACAGGCAAGAAGGGGCTGGAAAGAAGTATTCCAAGTCATGAAATCCAAAGACCTACAGCCAAGATTGCTTTATCCAGCAAAACTTTCATTTAGAATGGAAGGACAGATAAAGTGCTTCTCAGATAAGGTCAAGTTCAAGGAGTTCATCTTCACCAAGCCCTTATTATATGAAATGCTAAAGGGACTTATCTAAGAAAAAGAAGATAAAAAATATGAACAGTGAAAGGACAGCAAACTCAACAGTTATTAACCACACCTAAAACAAAAGTAAACCAAGAGGACAGCTAGATTAGGAACAGAACCATAGAAATGGAGATCACATGGAGGGTTAGCAACAGGGGAGTAGGAGGAGAAGGGAGGAGAGAATAAGTAGCATAGACAGTAGATAGAAAATAGACAGTGGGGAGGGCAAGAATAGTACAGGAAATATAGAATCTAAAGAACTTGTGACACATGGACATAAACTAAAGGGGGGGAATGGGACAACTGTAATGGCATAATCAATAAAATATATTTTAAAAATTGAAATTATACTAGAACATTCTCCCTTCAAACAGTCTTCCCTAGAGCAGAATATGTCTAAAAGTTGATCAAGCCCTACATCCTCATTCCAACAGCTTAAATAAAATTATTATTACTCAGTCTCTCTTGTAAGCTGTTCCACAGCATGGACCTAAGCATTGACGCTCCTTTTTGACCAGGTCTGAGACAGCTGGGAAACATTATATAGTTTCAAAAGATAATAAATAATCAATAATCTGGGCAACATTGTTAATATAATTAAGGACCCACTTTATTATCTTTAAATATCAGTTGACACAACACAAATTTGAGAGGTCACCTACCTCCGTATACATCATCCATACATATAATTTCGTCTCCTGCTTTTAAGAGATGGGTAATAGTCACAGTGGCTGCTAAACCCGAAGCAAAGGCCAAACCTAAAATAAAATCCAAGTTAGAGCACACCAAAAGGTCAGGCCAATAAGTAACAAACACCGACAGTATTCACTTGCATTACTTTATGTCCCTCTCTCTGCTAATAGGACAGTCATCACAGTCATTCACCAGAAGTCCCCTGATGAATACCATTGCAAAGCCCCTTTTCCACTTCTAAGACAAAATATCTATATAATTATACATATATATAATTATACATATATATATAATTATATAATCTATATAATTGTATAATTATAATTATATAATTATAATTATATATATAATCTTGCTTTGGTTAAAACATTTCTCTGAAACACTTTAAGTAAATAATTTTTTAAATGAAATTCTGAGATAACCCCTGGCCAGTGTAGCTCAGTGGATTGATTGAGCATGGGCCTGTGAAGCAAAGGGTCGCTGGTATGATTCCCATTTGGGGTACATGCCTGGGTTGCAGGCCATGTCCCCAGTAGGGGACATATGAGAGGCAACCACACATTGATGTTTCTCTTCTGTTCTTTCTTCTTCCCTTCCCCTCTCTCTAAAAATAAATTTAAAAAAATATTTTTAAAGATTCTGAGATAAAAGACCAATTGCCATTTAAATTGCAGTTTAAACATATCAGGCTCTAAAGAAATTTCAAACTTGAGGAATAGAGCTAAGATATGGTTCATCAACAATATAGATATATAACTGAGCAAATCATTTAACAGAACTCAAAATCAGACCCGAGGTATATCTGATAAATTTAATCAATTTTATTTTTAATTTTTAATGTAGAATCTTTTTAAACAAATGTGATTTCATGTTGAAAAAACATAATAAAAATAAATAATAAAAAATAGCTGGCATTGTGCACATTAAACGCTGTAAAAAATATCGATAGAACACCTTGATATTAAAAAATCGCCTGTGATGGGCCTAGCTGGTGTGGCTCAGTGGATTGAGCACCAGCCTATGAACCAAAGGGTTGCTGGTTCTTTTCCCAGTCAGGGCACATGTCTGGGTTGTAGGCCAGGTCCCCAGTAGGGTGCACTAGATGCAACCACACATCGATGTTTCTCTCCTTCTCTCCCACCCCTCCCTTCTGTCTAAAAATAAATAAATAAAATATTGAAGAAACAAATAAAAATCCCCCGTGACTGGCAGAAGGGATAATTTAATTAACTTGAAAAATAAAATTATTGTGAAAGCTCAGAAAATTTTAGGTTAGAATTGCAGTCTTGTACTATGCAGATCTATGGTCCAATAAATAATTGACATAATAAGGCTAGATTTCAAAACCCAGGTGAAAATAACCATGTTTTCTGAATTTCACTCAAAAAAAGTGTCTGACACGTGAACACTTAGTCTTCATATNGTGATGGGCCTAGCTGGTGTGGCTCAGTGGATTGAGCACCAGCCTATGAACCAAAGGGTTGCTGGTTCTTTTCCCAGTCAGGGCACATGTCTGGGTTGTAGGCCAGGTCCCCAGTAGGGTGCACTAGATGCAACCACACATCGATGTTTCTCTCCTTCTCTCCCACCCCTCCCTTCTGTCTAAAAATAAATAAATAAAATATTGAAGAAACAAATAAAAATCCCCCGTGACTGGCAGAAGGGATAATTTAATTAATTTGAAAAATAAAATTATTGTGAAAGCTCAGAAAATTTTAGGTTAGAATTGCAGTCTTGTACTATGCAGATCTATGGTCCAATAAATAATTGACATAAAAGGCTAGATTTCAAAACCCAGGTGAAAATAACCATGTTTTCTGGATCTCACTCAAAAAAAGTGTCTGACACGTGAACACTTAGTCTTCATACCCACTGCAGAAAGCAGTGTTCCCCACACAGCACTGAATTTCTGCAGTTTTGTGTTTAACCTCATCCAAGGGAAAACTAACCCCCTTCCCAAAATCCCAAACCCAATAACTTGCATTATTAATATTTCTAATTCCTACACTCTTTGCTGTGAGGAAACTCCTAAGACTCTTATTTTTCTATTCACTATTTTGGCTCATTTAGTATTACTTATATATAAAACATACAAAATGATTTAATAGCAATCCACTCCCTTATAAAAAAAAATACAAGATTCAAGGATTAACCCCTAACCTCTCAAAGCACACTATCAATGGCACCTGCCTAGTATGAATGTATCTTGCTGCCATTCTTAGGCACAGATACTCAGGTAAATGAACCAGAATATAAGAAAGCTTATGTTCTCTTAAGTAGTGTTGTAAAACTTAGTTAATTTTTATCTGTTGATACTGACAGCTTCAGATAAGAATAACTTCATGAATATCAAATGGAAAATTCTGCCATTTTGCCTCTATCCATATTTATTTTTACCGAATAATTATACATGTGCCTGGTTTAGCAGCTGCGGGACCTTGGGCAAATAATTCAGTGTTTTAATAAAATAGCAGTTTTGAACTATCTCATCCTTTTTCCATTCCAGTACTACATTCTGTGCTTCTGGGATTTTATCCATACATATAAGAATAGATTCCAGGCTTCACAAACTTTGAATAGGAAATCACTTACTGTACTTCGCCCCGTCCAGTGCCGCCACAGCTTTTTCCAAGCAATTCCTGGTGGGGTTTCCAGAACGGCTGTATTCAAAACCCTGAAGAAAAGAAGTCAGAATTCATTGTAAGAAATTTAAGTTTACTGTCAGGGTCATAACAGAGACTACTCCACAACTATGGGTTCATTCTACCAAAATAAATGTTTATTATTTATTTATGACATGCCTTGCCATTAAAAGCATAACAGTGCAGTGGTGTGGAGAGGCTCTGAAGTCAGCCAAACTGAATTAGAATTCTTTATCTGTCACTTAGGAGCCACAAGCCAAAAGGTAAGTTACTTAACATCTCCCAGAGTCAAACTCAATATCTGTATATGGGAATAAAATACCTTACCACTAGCATTATTATGGCATTACCTTCTTACCCATTAACCTGGGGACATCAAGAAAAGGGACTCATCTGAGACAAGAGTTAAGCTAATTCTAACCTGTACTTCATTTCCTAAGAAGTGATGCAAGTTCTGTTTAGTTTCCAACGAAGCTATGAATGGATTCTACAAATGCTCAAGGATCAGATTATTCTCCACAGAAGTGACTTGAAAAACAGAGTCATTCTTGGCAAAGCAGCTCTACACGTTACTATTTAAAATTTTGCATTGTTCATTTACTTGTGTGGCACCATGCTGACTGTGTTCATCCAGTCATTTATTTAATCCTCGTGATCTGTATTGAGGAAAGTAAAGAAAGATCTTACAGAGAGTGTCACAGCCAGAACTCAAACCCAGAATTTGTACATTGAGGAAAAATCTTATCATTTTCTGCCCTCCAGTCCTCACCTCCAGCCTCCCCCCACAATTGCCCTGCCTACTACGGCACATAACAAACACAACCATGCTTTACACCTTCATTTCCTAATCAGGAGTTCCCAGAATATATTTGTTTTGTTGTTTGGTACATTTGTTTGTTTGTTTTTGACAAACTGAGTAGATGTATTTTATAGGGCTCCAGATAGTCTCATCTCTCCACACCATCATCTACCTGATGTGACCTGCAGTTGTACTCACCAGATAGGGGGGGAAAAAAACCTGTCTGAATTCATGTGACTACTGCCACAGAAAGGTACCCCATGCTTCTGCAAATAGTCACTGTAGAGATTTAACTTTGTTGCAGGGGGTGGGAGGGCGGCAGGGGGGCCAGGGGAGAAGTATATTTTAGAAGCATATTCCTAACCTCTAAACCGCTGACCCCTTCAATAACTTTCCAAATGGAACTGGAGAATTAGATGCTTCTCATTCAGCTCCTCAAATTCTCTTTAGTGCTCTTATTTTGTAACGGTATCAAGAGGAGTTTATGGGTTTTAACATCCCTGCTGGCTTTCTGAAAACATTGATTCACACCACAGCTACGTGGTTAAATTTGGCGATGAAGCTCCAGCAGCCACACATTCACAGAACCCTGCACCAGGAACAAGCCACATGCTTGGAAGACAGGGTGTGTGTACACGTCCCAACTTCAAAATACAGTAGCCAGAAGCATCCTAAAACAATTGTAGAAATGCCCTTAGAACTCTACCTGGCAAAACAAAGGGTTAAGTCTAAAAGAATTTTCTTCAACTTAATATAACATACACACAAAAGAGGTTTTTAAAGTTTAATCAAGGTTTAGGACCTACAAATTTCATTTAACTAACTTTTTTCTGAACCTCAGAAACTTTTAATACTCCAAGATCTATCAAGCATGCTATACAAATGGGAAAAGGTACATGATTAACAAAGAGGGCTCTCTCATAAACCTTACAGGTCATTTATCTATCACTCTGGGTCAGTTTCTTTTCTATAAAAAGTGCATTAATACCTGTCCTACCTCTAACCGGGTTGTTTTGAGGATCAAATGAAAAAATTGTAAATGTGAACACTATGCAATACCAAACTACTGAGCACTTATAATGCACCATGCAGTTAACATACACATCAACAACTTACGTGGTAGGTACTGTTACTAACCCCATTTACACAGAATCGACCTGAGGCTTGAATAGGTTAAGTAACTTTGCTCAAGGTCACCCAGCTCAGAAGAGGTCGTGTCAGAATTCAAACCTAGTGCAGGGTTGACTATATGATCGGTGCTTTTAATCACTAAGCCACACTGCTTAAATGATTTAGATTATTGTTAGCATTATTGAGTAAAGCACAATGTAGAAAGCAGGGTTCCAGAACAGGGCTGGAATTCCAGTTCCACCACTTATTAGCCCTGTGGCCTTGGGCTACTTGTATTTAAATCTCAAGTGTTTTCATAAGAAAAATGAAAACCTAGTTCAAACTAGGGCTGTGGTCAGGATTATCTGAGACAACACATGTAAGACACATGATATAGCACAGGTAAGTATGTACTTAGCACATAGCAAGTACTCAGCAACTATTAATAATTGAATACAGCTTTGGGAATGATCTTGATTCTGAGTTATGGAACCCTTAATTTTTATCTGACTCACTGTATTTTCATCAGTTATTGCTAAAAGTAATCAAGGAAATTATGACCCTCAGTTATGAACTGCAAATTTGCCAGAATCACATGAATTTCAGTCCAAATCTAGATGGCAAGTTGGACAGATTGTTCCTTCTAGTCTTGCTTATCAAAAGAAATATGATCACTGGACCATGCAATAAAAAGCTTTATTGCAAGGAGGATTACAGGTGTAGCAAAAATCCTTCCGGGTGCCTTCCCGATGTGTTTGCCATTTTATAAATTACTTGGGTGCCTTTTCAATTTGGAAACCATCTCTTTTCCCGCCCAACTCTGGACCGCCCCAGAGAGTCCCAGCTCACCGAGTGCTTGCCGGGAGCCCCTTGTTTGAACGTGGTGGACAAGCAGACGGGGGTCACCACAGCTCGGGAGCTCCATTGCTCTGGTTCCTGGCCCGCATGGATGGCCTGCGTGGCGAAATGTTGGAAGCTAGGCAGGAAACCGTGAGGGGAGACGTCTTTTTTCTGCATGCTAAGCTGCGAAGGAAGAAGAGAGGAAGAGAACGAGAATAATAAAACTAGGAAACTTGGTGCGTGAGGGCTCGAAAGAGACTCAGAAGAAACAGGCGGAAGACTGCAAAAGGAACGCGGGCTACGGGACAGGAGCAGACAACAGCCGGACGCTGAGACTCAGGCTGAGACTTGAGCGGGAGGGACGAGATCCTCTCGGGGCGGAGCCAGCACGACCCAATGAGTGAAAAGTCTGCCGCGGTGCCCGCTTCTCATAGGCTGAAAGTGGAGGCGTTGCTCGGAGCATCCCCGGATCCGCCCTTCCTGGTGTAGATCGTTGTTCCCTGCGGGAGGCCACGTTCCCACGTGGTTTGTCCCTGCAGGTGAGATTCAGAAGTCCGTGCCCTGGGGAAGTGGCCTTGCTTGTTCCTCTGAACCCCACAGACGTTTTTGTGACGTCAGACCAGAGGTTCCCGGAAAACGTAGAGAAAAGCTGGCTTAATGTTGAAACCCAGTAATCTGCATATAGGCCACACAAATAGCCTCCTCTCACTGCAACCTTTGCCCTTGATCTCGCCATCACGCAACCCCCTAGCCCCAGCACCCTTTGTCCTTAGGGTGATGCTGATGGACGCCAGCATTGTAGTGGGGATTGTTTACAGAAACCGTGGCCAAATCTGTCAAGTTTGTAGCTTGGATTTTCTCTAGCTAAAGGCCTTTCAAGGTACACCGTAAATTCCGTAATGACCCACCCAGTACTTGCCCATCCAATACTTGCCATGATTGAAACAAACGAAAGAGTCTCCAAGCACACTTCTAACAGCCTCCTAACAGCTATTCAAACTTGACCCTTTTTTCAAGCATTGTTATCTTCTTTTGAAGTACCCAGAAAAACTCCCCGGTGAAAAAGTCTGGCTTCTAAAAACTTATTGGAGCCTCAAATCCTTATCAAAAATCGCTTTCAAAGACACAATTGACTTGTAGGAAAAAGGAAACAGTCCCTTGTAACTATGTTCACTCACCTGCAGCCAGAGCCCTGCTCTCACAGGATTGCTTTTTAAAACATACAACAAAAATCTCCTTGTTCCCTAGACAATACAGACTTGACCTATTTACTATTGCGAATATTTTCTAAAACTAGGGAATTCAGGAATATTTCTCTTGCTGCAAAGCCTTTGCTAAAGGTCCAAAATTTTGTTAAACTAATTAAGAAAAAAGAGAAGAAAAAATAAATAGTTCTTAAATTTTTACAGGAGGGACTGAAGTAATTTACTTTTCAAATTAGCTTCAAGAGCACAATGTCAGCAATCTTTTAGAGGCAAGGCAAGATGCTTTCACCTAGGGGAAAAAAGATGGATTCCAAAACATTAATATACATTAATATACATTAAACTGA
The DNA here is from genome assembly GCF_014824575.4 of Sturnira hondurensis. Classification (NCBI taxonomy): domain Eukaryota; kingdom Metazoa; phylum Chordata; class Mammalia; order Chiroptera; family Phyllostomidae; genus Sturnira; species Sturnira hondurensis. The sequence goes on from NW_028073279.1 coordinate 4,689,678, forward strand.
TATTCTTCTGTTAAAAATCTTACATGTTGTCAACCGAAACTTATCTCAAGTGATATATAACTGTACATGAGTATGTTTATATGATATGATGCTTAGGCACCAGGAGGGTCTAAAACAGTCCTAATTAGTTTACCTTGTAATATTTGTGGACAAACTCTGAGTTGCACAAATATGGACATTTTATTTAGTGTTATGGTAATAAAGGATCCTTTAAAAGATGGCACTAATATAAACGCTCTTTTTTACTCTCACGAATTTCAGAAACTTTATTAGATGATAGCATAGTATTATATATTAAGGATTCTTAGGACTCAGCAATTTTACTTATAGGACTTTATCCTTCAAATGTATTCCTACGTGTATGTGAAGATGAGCAAGGATGTTCTTTAAACCTATTTTTGCCATTTTTAACAGCAAAGTAATGGAAAACAGCTTAAGTATCCATTCATGAGACTGGTCAGTCAGTCTGCAGGATGACCAAGAAGCAGAAGGCTTTTATGAGCTGGTGTGTTGTGATCTCTAATTTCTGAGAACTTCAAAGCAATGTGGAAGCAATGCTTATGTTATTCATCTACTTTTTCAAGAGTACATACCATGTTGCATTCATTTTAGACATGTATATATGGATTAATATGTCTAAAAATTACTCTGGTAGTAGAGGCCATGGATGTGCAGTAGAAAAAGTAATTGTGTTTACATTTTATTTGCTTTTTAAAATTATATCTCTTTGATTATGTTATTACAGTTGTTCCAATTTGCCCCCTCTTTCCCCCTCCATCCAGCATCCCCCCCCATTTTATTTGCTTTTGTGTTCCAGTTTTATACCATGGTCATATATTACCTTCTCAACACTAATAATAACAAAAAATTTAAGAACCTGGTAGCATTGTTCATGTGATGTCATTAGTGTCAAGCATAAACATAGGCAATGATTTTATTTTACCTCAAAAAAAAAGTTTTGCTTCTCATTAGACTTTTGCCAATGAAATTATGGGAAGGGAATTTGGAGCACAGCAGAAGACTTTACAGCACAAGTCCTTAATCTGTGGGTTTTGTAGATCACTACATTGGGCCAAAGCCCTTCAGATATCAGTTATGATGCCTGTTTTCACTTGCCCATGAAAACGACTTTTAAAAATAACGAAAAGAAACTGAATTTGGTTTGATATGACATAATTGGAAGTGTCAGCCATAAAAAAAAAGTCAACTAGGTGCTCTGTCACCAAAAAAGATTTGCACAAGGAGAACAAAGAATTGCAATCCTGTGCTCAGGCAGCTATGTTGAGCCACGTGTAGATTGTCTGCACAAAGATGAAGGAAGTCCTTAATGGAGGAAAAGAGGAAGTTAAGGTGGTGGCTGTTCCAACCATTGGGCTACATTATAAAATAGAGTTCTGACTGTAGGGCTCTGGTGACAGCCTAGTGTGTGAGAGATTCTCCCACAGGACCTCTCAACAAATTCCTTTACACGCTAAGGTTTCTGTGAGAGGTTTCAACAAAAGTGGTATATTTTGAGAATAAAAGTCTAAGTACCATGGAGGGAATTATTAAATTTAATATCAAGAAAGACACTTAGGAGTGAGCTTCTAGCACAATTGTTTTGTTTTTGTTGTTTTTTTTTGTTTTGTTTTTTGTTTGTTTGTTTTTTTTGTTCACAGGCCTGTGCTCAATCCACTGAGCTACACCAGCCAGGGCTACTTTTGTTTTGAAGATAAGGTGCAAAAAAGACAAGTGACACACTCATGCTAACATACAGTGGATATCTTATCTGAGAACAGAGCAGAGCTTTAGACATTCAAAAGGAGAAAGCAACCCAGAAATCACCATGCTGCATTCCACAGTGATATAAAAGGATCCACAAATGACTGAAAAATGTGACAAAGTACTGACTCGGGCATTTTTGAATAAGGGTTAAGCACCTGCGTTTTGGAGCCAGAATGCTTGAATCTGAAACTCACCTGCTACCTTTGTGACCTTAAGGACTAGATTTTTTGAACCTCTGTAAGTCTCATTTCCTCTTCTGTAAAGTGAGGAAAATAGGAATACTTGACAGTTCTCAAAAATAGGTCTTTAGAAGCTCATGGCAGGCCAGAGAAAGTGTATGGGGCAATTAGATTGAGTGGGTAGCACTTTGGTCAGCAAGCTACTTTTTGATAGTCACTATATTTGCACAGATATACTACACATAGATTATGTAGTCCAGTGGAGAAAGTGGATGATATATTTTTGCACAGCTCATAAATCACTACAGAGATTAGGTGTAAGAGTATTGTCAACCGAAACTAGGTCATTTGAACTATCAAGACATTGTTCAATGCTCTTGTTCAGCTGGTAATAAAGCAATTGAAAATCTCTTGAGGACTTCCGCCAAGATGGAGGCATAGGTGAAAACACTGTGCCTTCTCCCACAACCAAGTTTGAATACAACAAAAGTTTTGGAGAGCTAGGACACACCCAGAGACCAGAAAACGGAATTATACGGAAGTCCGACAGCTACGAACCGTTCAACGAGGACGGTAAGAGAGGTGGAGCCAGCAGTGGAGCTGGGTTGGGCAGGACAGACCTAGGAGCGCAGGCAGCCTGGATCTAGTCGGGGTGTGGAACAGACTGACCAAGGTCGCACATTCGCGCACAGCGAGACGGACCGCGCAGGCCCCAGGGGGTGAACCCAGTGGTGGAGGGCTGACAGCGGTGGCACACTTGCGTGCCGTGGAGCGGGGCGCGTGGCCCTGGTGACGGTGGTGGCTGCGGTGCTGGTGGGGGTCGCAGCAGCAGACGGCGGAGGGAAGCCATTGTTCCTCTTTGACCCCGCCCCCACATAGAACGTCACAACCCAGCGACTTAGTTGCCCTGCTCTGGTGAAAACCTAGGGCTCCAATCCTGCTACTTAACAGGCACGAACAGCCCAAAAGATGGTGCAAGAAGAACTCAAAAGTCCCAGAGCCAATAACTCTAAGCGACCAACAGATTGCCAGCCTCTCAGAAGCCCAATTTAAGTAAGACACTATTTATCAGGATGCTCACAGAATTGGTAGAGTACAGTCACAAATTAGAGGAACATATGAAGGCTAAACTAATTGAAATGAAGGGAGATGTCCAGGAATCCAATAGCGATGGAAAGGAAACTGGGACTCAAATCAATGGAATGGACCAGAAGGAAGAATGAAACATCCAACCAGAAAGGAATGAAGAAATGAGAATTCAAAAAAATGAGGAGAGGCTTAGGAACCTCCAGGACATCTTTAAACGTTCCAACATCCGGATTATAGGGGTACCAGAAGGGAGAAAGAAATAGCCACGAGTGGAAAACGTATTTGAACAAATAATGAAGGAGAACTTCCCCAGTCTGGCAAAGGAAATAGACTTCCAGGAAATCCAGGAAGCTCAGAGAGTCTCAAAGAAGTTGGACCCAAGAAGGAACACACCAAGGCACATCATAATTACATTAGCCAAGACTAAAATGAAGGAGAGAATCCTAGAAGCAGCAAGGGATAAGGGGACAGTCACCTACAAAGGAGTACCCATCAGACTGTCAGCGGATTTCTCAAGAGACCTTACAGGCAAGAAGGGGCTGGAAAGAAGTATTCCCAGTCATGAAATCCAAAGACCTACAGCCAAGATTGCTTTATCCAGCAAAACTTTCATTTAGAATGGAAGGTCAGATAAAGTGCTTCTCAGATAAGGTCAAGTTCAAGGAGTTCATCATCACCAAACCCTTATTATATGAAATGCTAAAGGGACTTATATAAGAAAAAGGAGATGAAAAATATGAACAGTGAAAGGACAGCAAACATACAGTTATTAACAACCACACCTAAAACAAAAGCAAACCAAGAGGACAGCTAGATCAGGAGTGGAACCATAGAAATGAAGAACACATGGAGGGTTAGCAACAGGGGGGTGGGAGGAGGAGAAGGGGGGAGAAGAAAATAGCATAGATAGTAGGTAGAAAATAGATAGGGGGAGGGCGAGAATAGTGGAGGAAATATAGAATCTAAAGAACTTGAGACACGTGGTTATAAACTAAGGGGGGGAGAATAGTGGGGGAGGGAGGGTGCGGGTGGAGGGGAATGAAGAGGGGGAATAGAACAACTAACTGTAATGGTATAATCAATAAAATATATTTTAAAAAAAGAAAGAAAGGAAATCTCTTGACTTTCTTGCTGACAGTTTTATTTTTATTTATTTATTTTTCTTTTATTGATTCTAGAGAAAGAGGAGGGGAAAGAGAAAGAGATGGAGAGAAACATCAATGTGAGGGAGAAGCATCAATCAGTTGGTTGCCTCTTGCACACGCCCTGACTGGGGATGGGTCCTGCAATAGGCATGTGCAATGACTGGAAATTGAAATGGCAACCTATTAGTTTTCAGGATGACAATTGGCCAATTGAGCCATACAAGCCAGTGTTTGCTGACAATTTTATATCATAGAGAATATGTTCTAAGAGGAGTAATTCTCCATGTTTCAGTACTCTCTGTCTCAGCGAATCATGAAATAGTAGAGTCTTTATTATCTGGCCAAACTTATCATAAAGTGCAAATGATAGTAGATGAAGAAAAAAACATATTATTAGTTTAAGAAAATATTATAATGGTATGTGTGAAGGCTTCTTTGGTTGACAGGGATGTTTGTTTCCCTCAGACTATTCCGTTTCTAGCATTGGGAACTTTCCATTCCTAATCAGTATTACTAATTTAATACTATAGCTCTTCCTTCTTGTATATAAATGTTATACTAGATGCAGAAAAACAAAACAAGCAACAAAAAAACTCAGATTATCGTAATAGGGGAACTAGAGAGTTAAAGATTTTAGCTTTATGTATAGCTGATAGGCCTAAGTGATTAATGCATTTGGAAAGCCATTATCCACTCCAGGAACTGGAATGGATGACCTACTTGACTCTAGAAGGTCAACAACCAATTCAACCTTTGTGCCCCAAGGGGTCTGCAATCAATAGAGATGGCATCCAAGCCATTGTGTGTCAGGGAGGGAACCAGATAAAGAATTGTTGATCAGCAGAAAAAGAATACTAGGAAAATCACTGGCTGGATTGCAACTCTTATCCTATTAACTTTTTCCCCCTAAATTTCTTGCCTACCCTTTCTTCTCCTTATAAAAAAGGTTGGCTTGAGATGAAAAGTTAAATCCTTGTCTCTACTTACTGGTTCTGGTAGTGACAGGAAGCACAAATGCCAACTTTCTGTTTCAAGGAGAAGTTCTCAAAAACAGAGAGAGAATCATAGATAAGTAGAATATTTTGATGGTTAACAGATGGGAGGGGTGTGTGGGGGAATCGGTGATGAAATGAGGTGATTATAAGTACAAATAGGTGGTTACAGAATAGCCATGGGGATGTAGAGTACAGTGTAGGAAATGTAATATCCAAGAAACATATGCATGACCCATGGACATGAAAGATGATATGGTTATTGCCTTACGGACTAGGGAGTGCTGGGTGGAGGCAGCAAAAGGAGAAAAATTGAGCCAAGTGTAATAGCATAATCAATAAGATGCTTTAAAAAATTAAAGAAAAGAAAAAAGGAAACAAATATTTTAAAAAGGAAAAATCTAAAAAGCAAATGTTAAAAATACATACTTACTACAAACACACATATGACAGAATTTCTAGTATCTCTGTGTGTCTTATACACCATTGAGTCAGCACTCAGTCCTAGGGACCCTGTGAAATCGTGATGTCCTGTCCTCAACAATCCTACCCAGATCCTGTAGACTCATCTATGGCATCTTCTGTGCAGTCAATCCATTTCATATTAGGTCTTCTTCTTTTCCTGCTTGTTGCATTCACCAACCGCGAGAACAAATGTCGGAGACTTTCGGGGTTCCAAAGATGTTACTTTATTGGCCAAGTTTAACCTGCGCAGGGGCGAACTCTCCAAAGTGTCCGGAGACATGGTGCCCGTGAGGGCTGCAAATGAGAGTCGCGCCAAACGCTTACAGGCTTAGGGTTTTATGGAGGCGCGCAAGCAAGCTGGATACAGAAGCAGATGTGGCGGTTAGCGGTTGGCTCAGGGGCACAATAGGGTTACTGATTATTGGTGAGTTAGCTCGTGCACTGGCTCGTGCTCCTTTACCTGATTGGTCAGTTGAGCTCGTGCACAGGGGCAAAATTTCCCTCCCTAGTGACTGTCCAGATGGCTATCTGCCTGACTAACCTTTGCTCTTAAACCACATCCTGGAACACACCCTGCTCTTCGGTCGTGTCCCGGAGCCTCTTTGCGTTAGTTAGTAAAACACCTTTTGCTTCCTTACAGCTATGTTCTGGCTAGTTACTCTTGCCCTCAACACTGCTGCCTGCTATTTCTTCCAGCATCGTTGTCATTTCCAAAGAACCCTGGCATCCCATGATGTGCCTGCAGTAGGACAACTCCAGTTTTGTCATTTTTGCTTCCAGCAGTGTTTCAGGCGTAATTTGCTCTAGGACACTCTTTATCATTCTAGTGGTCTGGGGTATCCATAGCACTCTCCTCCAATAACTATTTTTCATTTTCTTTTTATTTTGCATTGTTTCAGGTGTACAGCTTAGTGATTAGGGAATCATGTACTTTACCTAATGTTTCCCTATTTCCAGTATCCCAACCAGCACCAACATAGTTATCACACAATTAATTACTATTTCCCATATGCTTTTCTTACATCTCTGTGACTATTTTGTAACTATTCATTTGTACTTCTTAATCCCTTCACCTCTTTCACCAAACCGCCTCCCCTCTGACAACCACCAGGTCACACTCTCTTTGTCTATCTAGATCATAAGGTTTTTAGACCTAAAACAAATCTTGCAAATCTGATCCTGTATTGAACATCAACAACAAACATATGAGTAAATTTGGTTCAGAAGGAATAAAAATATTTCCTTAAGTCATAGAGATAGTGTCAGATTTAGAGCTATAGCACAGGTATATGTTAAAGGGTCAGTTAACCAGTAAATTAAAATGCGCATATTGGCAGTTCACTTCAGAGCCCAGTGAGGGAAGCATCTCGGTGGGACTTTGAGGAAAACCAGGTAGATGTTGCCTGTCCCCATGGCTAAAGAAGATCTCAACAAGCCAAGAGGCAAGGTGTCATTGCATGCCTTCCTCATGCAAACTATCCAAGAAGAGCACAAGAAAAATCACGTAGATTTTTCTCTCAACTTTTTTGAATTCTCTAAGAAATGTTTGGAGAGATGGAAGACCATGTCTGCTGTTGGGAACAAGAAAAATGGTCTCAGCCCCAAGGAGCCTGAAACCCTAGCAGACACCCTGTAAGTTGATTGTATCTGTTTAGTTTCAAAATTTCCCTTTCAGTTGAGTCAGACCCCACCCTTTTCCCGCGTGTGGGCTTTGTAAGCCAATAATCTGCTTCTGTGCAAACGCTTGCTTGATGGCCTATATATAAGGACTTAGCTGTAAGCGCTAGGCGAGAATCCCGGACAAGCCCCCTGCGGGCACCATGTCTCCAGACACTTTGAGGGATTGCCCCTGCACAGGTTAAACTTGGCCAATAAAATAACATCTTTGAATCCCTGAAAGTCTCTGACATTTGTTCTCGTGGTTGGTGGATGAAACATCTGCAAAGGAAAAGTCAAAGTTCGAAGATATAATTAAAGAGTGATCAAGTTTGCTATGACGGGCAGATGAGAAACTATGTGCCTCCCAAGGGTGATAAGAAAGGAAAGAATAAAAGATCCCAATGCTCCTAAAAGGCCTTTCTCTGTCTTCCAGTTTTGTTCTGAACATTGCCCAAAGATTAAAAGTGGACACCCTGGCTCATTCACTGGGGATACTGCAAAAAAAAAAGGGTGAAATATGGTCTGAACAGTTAGCCAAAGATAAGCACCATTAGAATGAAAAGCTGTATAAAATATATTTTATATTCAATAAATTAGAAATATGAAAAGGATATTACTCTATACCATGCCAATGACAAAACTGAAGTGGGAGAAAGCCAGCCCAGGCAGAACAACAGGCTCAAAGAGAAGAAAGAACCAGAAGATGAGGAGGCGAAAGAAGAGGGAGATGATGTGAAAGAGGAAAAATATGAAGATGAAGAATAAAAGGCTATCCTATAATGATGCCTGTGGAGCATGTGAGTCATCAGGCAACTGTTTTGCTAAGAATGTAAATTCAAGCGCAACTCAATATTAGCTCCAGTATAAAAACTGTACAGATTATTGTATAGCTGATAAGATTGTAGAGGGAATTTTTTTTCCAAAATGCAGGTTGTAGATTTTTGAGGAGCTACTATATGCAGTTAGATTTTAAGGCTTCAGATATTAAATGTTTCTAAACATTTAATGGTTTTTAAAAATTTCTTGATTTGTGTATTACCATACACACACACACACACACACACACACAACCCTCATAGAAATTAATATCAGTAGTAAATTTGGGGGGTTTTGAATGCTGCATTTTGTTTTTTAAAAAAATTTTGTAATGAAACGAATTGCATAGTCCTGTTTCTGCTCACCCCATCTATTGCAACTTCCCTAAATTTTAATCTTTGTGAAATTTTATCCATCATTATATGTAAAATGTTTATTTTTTTATTCTTCTACTAGCATGAGAACTCTTTCTTTCATATGTCCTACAAGTGAGTGGTATATACATGTTTGATAAATATTAAATAAATGACAATTGTTTATCAAAAACATTAAAATTGTAATGAAATTATGCATGTTAAAAAAACATTCTTATTGTATTGAATTAGGTTTCTATCAGGAAACCAAAGATTAAACAGACAAGTGATTGTCTGAAACATTGTTTTAAAATGCTACTGGATAAATTTAATTTAAAAAATGATACTAATGCAACTGGCTGGTGTGGCTCAGTGAATTAAGTGCCAGAGTAAGAACCAAAGGGTCACTGCTTTTATTCCCAGTCAGGACACATGCTTGGTTTGTAGGCCAGGTCCCCAGTGAGGGGCATGCAAGAGGCCACACATTGATGTTTTTCTCTGTTTCTCCTTTCCCCTCTGTCTAAAAAAATAATAAATAAAAAATCTTTAAAAAATGCTATAGCCCTGGCTGGTGTAGCTCAGTGGATTGAGCGTGGGCCTGCAAACTAGAGGATTGCAGTTCAATCCCCAGTCAGGGCACATGCCTGGGTTGCAGGCCAGTTCCCAGGGGACACGTGAGAGGCAACCATACATTGATGTTTCTCTCCCTCTCTCCTTCCCTTCCCCTCTAAACATAAATAAATTTTAAAAATGCTACAAATATACCGTACACAAAAATAAACTCAAGACTGATAAAAGACTTAAATATAAGTCATAACACCATAAAAGTCCTAGAGGAAAACATAGGTAGGAAAATCTCAGATATTCTAAACAACAATATTTTCACTGATGTGTCCCCCAGAGCAAGGGACATAAAGGAAAGAATAAACAAATGAGACTTCATCAACATAAAAGTCTTCTGCATGCTAAAGAGAATTATCAGCAAAATGAATAGGGAACAATCTGCGTGGGAAAATATATTTGCAAATGATAATTTGGAAAAGTGTTTGATCTCCAAAGTGTATAAAGAACTCACAGGACTCCATTCCAGGAAGACAAACCAAACTAAAAAATGGGAAAAAGACCTGAACAGACACTTCTCCAGGGAGGACATACAGAGGGCCCAGAGACAAATGAAAGGATGCTCCACATCACTAGCCATCAGAGAGTTACAAATTAAAGCCACAGTGAGATACCACTTCACGACAGTCAGAATGTCTACCATAAACAAATCAACAAACAATAGGTGCTGGTGAGGTTGTGGAGAAAAGGACACCCTACTACATTGCTGATGGGTAGACTGGAACAACAATGTATTGGGCAGACTGGTACAGTCACTGTGGAAAACTATGGAATTTCCTCAGAAAGCTAAAAATGGAACTACCTTTCCACCTACCAGTTCCACTGCTGGGGTTATATGCCAAGAATTCTGAAACATTAATTCAAAAGAACTTATGCACCCCAATGTTCATAGCAGCACAATTTATAATAGCTGAGTGCTGGAAGCAACCTAGGTGCTCATTAGTAAATGAGTGGATCAAAAAATTATGGTACATTTACACAATGGAATACTACATTGCAGAAGGAAAGAAGGAGCTCCTACCCTTCATGACAGCATGGATGGAACTGGAGAGCATTATGCTAAGTGAAATAAGCCAGACAGTGAAAGACAGATACCATATTATCTCACCTATTAATGGAACCTAATCAACAAAATAAACAAGCAAGCAAAATAGAACCAGAGACTTGGAAACAAAGAACAAACTAACAGGAACCAGAGGGGAGAGGACAGGGTAAAGATAGGGGTAAAAAGGAAAAGGGCTATTGAGGGACGTGTATAAAGGACACATGGACAAAGCCAAAGAGGGAAAGGATTGAGGGTGGGAAGTGAGGGTGAATTGTGGGGGAAAGTGGTGGTGGGAAAATGGAGATGACTATACATGAACAACAATAAAAAAAGAGGAAACAATAAAAAATATTAAAATAGTAGACTCCCATCGAAGAACCTTGAAAAAGATAGAAAAAGAATTACATTGAAAAATCATGTGATTTGTCTTCTTTAGGTTTAATTTTTTATTTAATTTATTGTGGTGACATTAGTTAGTAAAATTATACAGGTTTCAGATGTATAATTTCATGCTACATCATCTGTATATTGTATTGCAGTGTTATTTACAATAGCCAAGATTTGGAAGCAGCCCAAGTAAGTGCCCATCAGCATATGAGTGGATAAAAAAGTTGTGGTACATTTACACAATGGAGTACTACTTGGTTGTAAAAAAAAGAAGGAAATCTTACCTTTACCAACAACATGGATGCACCTGGAGAATATTAAGCTAATTGAAATAAGCCAGTCAGAGAAAGATGCCATATGGTTTCACTAATATGTGGAATCTAATGAACAAAACAAACAAACAAAAATAGAAACAGACTTATAGATACAGAGAACAATCTGACAGCTCTGAGAGGGGAGGATGTTGGGGGATATGGTGGAAAAGGTTAAAGGACAAAGGACACACACAAAACTCATAGGTCCAGACAACAGCATAATGATGACCAGAGAAAAAGAGGGGTTGGAGGAGGCAGAAGGCGACAAAGACGGGACAAATAGTAGTGGAAGGAGACTTGACCTGGGATGGTGAGCATCCCAACACCATTTTTCAAATGAATCCATTTTTTTTCCTATCAGCCTCCTCACTGTCTAACTTTTCACATATGTACATATTAAAGAAGAATATGAGGGTGGGAATAATCTTAGCCTTGGTCTCTAATGACACATCTTTGATCTTTGTGACTTTTCCTAATTTTTCCATCTTTCTGAGGTTTTCTTGATTTCTTGGCCACAGTCTCATTTGAATTGATGACCTAACCAAGGCAAGCAAAATCTTTAACAATTTCTTTAACAAGTTAAAGTTCTGATTTTTTTCTGTAGTCATTATTTTTGTCTTCTTGATGTTCTTTGATCTTTTTGATATATGCCTAACTAACTAACGACATTTTTCTTTAGTTACGACATTTTTCTTTCTTTACGTTCCATAGAAACCATTATCCTGAATTTAGCATTACTATTCTCATACATTTGGTTTTGTACTTTAACTATATATGTTAACTTTATTTATTTATTTTTTTAAAAAAATTTTATTTATCTTTTAGAGGGGAAGGGAAGGAGAGAGGGAGAGAAATATCAATGTATGGTTGCTTCTCATGTGTCCCCTGCTGGGAACTGGCCTGCAACCCAGGCATGTACCCTGACTGGGAATCGAACCTCGATTGTGTGGTTCGCAGGTATATATGTTAACTTTAAATAACACAAACAAGTGATCAAAGTGTCAATAAGATTGTTAGATGAAATACAAAGTGACCAATTAAAATTGAATGTCAGATTAAAAACCAGTACTTTTTGGTATAAGTATGCCCCAGATATTGAATAGATATTTGTGATACTTGCTATGTTGTCTCATATAATATTTGGGATATACTTATATTAAAAATTGTTTAATCTGCTTAGGGTTGCTAAATGGTAGGGGGGCGCTAGGGACTGGGTGAAAAAAGTGAAAGGATTAGGAAGTACAAACTGGTAGTTACAAAATAGTCATCAGGATGTAAAGTACAGCACAGAAATATTGTCAATATGTTGTAGTAACCACACATGGTGCCAGGCAGGTAGTAAAAATATCGGGGGATCCTTTTGTAGAGTATATAATCATCTAACCACTATGCTGCACATCTGAGACTAGTAAAATATTGGATGTCAACTGTCATGGAAAAAAATTGTTTAACTTGAAATTCAATTTTAACTAAGTGTTTTATAATTTTATTTGATAAAATCTGGCAATTCAAGGGGTGAGTGGATGTGGTTGCTCTGCATATACATGCATTAATGGAAAATCGGAGATAGAGACTCAATAGTTCAGAGGCAGTTTCAAGCAATAATAGCCTGAACTCAAGTATGGCCAGTGCAAAACCGAAAGATCAATTTTAGAGGTATATCAGAGTTATAAAGGTCAATTTTGGTTACTGGTTGAATGTGGGGCTAAGGGCAGGAAGGAGTTAAAAATAATGGAAGTAATATACAGATTTGGCCTCTGGGGTTGCTGATGGAGACAAGTTCTCTATAGCACATATTGAGTACCGACCTTTATCCATCTATTCCATTTTATCTCTTATATATCTTCCTACTGTGTTTTAACCTCTTCTTTCATTGAAAAACCCATTTATACCTGTGTCCCATCTTCTGTTCCAAGCCTTTGTTGGCAATCTCAGAATCATTTCATCTGTAAGTGTTGCATTTTGTCTTTTTTCCTTTCATCTCATAACTTGTACTCATTATGCTCCTGGCATCTCCCCTTCCTCCTTCTTCCCTACCCTCCATAAGTGTTTCTGTGTTTTATCTGTCTCAGAGGACTCGCTTCCTTGTGGAGCTTCCACAGTTCTTCTGGTTCTGGGGTTTCCTTGGCAACCTGTCTCTCTGATTTTCTTTGCTTACTTAGTAGAAATCTGACTAACTCACTAATAATCACTGATAAAAAATAGTAAAAGGACAGGAAAGTGACCAGCATTGCCTCTGAGAAAGGAAATGTGCCGCTTTAGAGAAAACAGGAAAACCTTGAGAGCTGGGGAGATGGATGTGAAATGTGTGAAGAAGGTATTGATTTACATGGTTTTTTATTTTTGCTTGGCCATGCACTGGCAGCAGTGTTGTCAAGGGATGTTCCAGATGATAATTTCATTAGCTGGACAGCTGTATCAACTATCCAGCTAAAACTCTACTAGGCCTAGCTCAAACAATATGGAGTATAGGACATCTTATTCTAGATTATTGTGAAAATATGAAATACAAACCTTCAGAGAAAAAGAAAAAAAGGTGGAGATTAAACCTGCTCTAATGTTTACATTAAAAAATATATCAGTATACTGCCCTGGATTGTGTGGCTCAGTGGATTAAGCTCGGGCTTGGGAACCAAAGGGTTGCTGGTTTGATTCCCAGTCAGGACACATGTGTGGTTTGCAGGCCAGGTCCCCCAGTTGGGGCCATGGGAGAGACAGATTGATGTTTCCCTCCCTTCCCATCTCGCTAAAAATAAATAAATAAAATCTTTAAAAACAATAAAAATAAATAAAAATCTTAAAAAAGAAATATATTAGTAGACAATGTAAGAAGGATCGAGTATCAGCTGCCTATCTTAGTTTTAAGGTTGTTGACGCATTTATAAAGTATAACCACTGAGATTTTATTATTTTGTACAGTACACTTTGTATTTCATGCTGTGATACTATCACTTTTATTAAATGAAGACACAAAAATAGGGATTAGGTGCTTTATCTAAAGTTAATACAAATACATATATTTCTGCCAAAATTCAGAAATATTCATTCTTAGAACCAGGCTTAATCCTCTAATTATTGTTGGGTATTAGTGAATAATAAGGCATTTAACAAAATCCTCATTAGAAAAAAATTGAAAACATACTTACCATACCTCTTTCAGCTATTCAAGGCAAATACATCATTATTTGGTTTCTTTGTCACACCAGGAGGAAAATTAATAAGTGAAGCCTATAAGATCAGAATGTTTCCTAGTAAATTCAATAATTGAGTTCTATAGTTGAGTTATTTTATTTTAGTTTTAAATGTCTGGGTGCAGTACCTTTCCTGGCCTCTCATGTCTTTGTTTCTCCATCGTCCTCACCTCATTCTCATTATGAAATAGTTTTGTAGTTTTAGGGTGTGGCCTCACACCCCACAGGCTCATAAATGAGTGTTCCTTGGGCAACGCTGATCAGGGTAACCTCTGCCTCGGGGATCTATTTCGAGCATCTCAGGAGTTAGCCAATCAACATGCTCCTGCACAAGGTTTGGACAGGGTCCTCTTATGGATGCCCAGCACGAAACTTGTGGTCTTGGGTCCTCCTTCTGGATCAGAAGGGAGACACAGAGTCCCTCTTGCTGCTGGCTGCTGTCTTGTGTGCTTGAGTGAGGCTGGCCTTCAGAGGACACTCCAAACAAGGAGGTGCTTGCTGAGAGTTGCTGAGAAACTCACATGTGGTTTGGAGGTGGTCACGTTTGAAAACATATCTCCTCACCTTTCCGTTATGTATGTCAATAAATACCATTAATTTAGGCCAGTGTCAATTGGGTTATGGTATTTGTAAATGAAGAAAATTCAAATGATATGGCTCCTCTTGGGCCTCACAGAAGCATCCAAGAAGAGTAGTAGTCAACTTCAGTGTAGTCAGCTTAGGATTATTTAAATTCATTTAGCATCTTGCCACTTAGTTTATAGTTGTCTTGGTACATTGTAGATACTTTAGGGTTTTATGTTCTAGTGTTTGATTAATGCTACAACTGTTTAATATTGATATTAAGCACTCACTACTTCACTATCTGTAAGGCACTGTGCATATGGCAGTGATAAACATAGTTCCAGTTCTCAACTAGCTCAAAGGACTAGTTGAGGCAGACAAGAATCAAAGAGGGATGCAAAACTTAAGACGGAAAATTAGAAGGCCAAGGAGGCACGCCTTACTCAGAATGATAGATGTTTGACAGGAGAGAAGGGTGGGAAGGGAAGGTGTCATTAAAGACTCCTAAGAACGAGTTAGTAACTTAGTAACTTTGCTAACTTAGTAGTTAGTTAACTTAGTAACCTTTTAGTAAGTTAGTAACTTTTTAGTAAGTTAGTAACTTTGTTTGGAGCTCTTTAGCAGTATGGTGAAACCTAGGGACCTGATTTCAGAATAGTGCTGTTAAATGCATATAATACTTTGGATTCGATGGAAGTATGGTCTATTGAAAAGCTATTGAAATATATATTTTTAAGATTTTATTTATTTATCTTAGAGGGGAAGGGAAGGAGAGAGAGAGAGAGAGAGAGAGAGAGAGAGAGAGAGAAATCAATGTATGGTTGCCTCTCCTGCGTCCCCCGCCAGGAACCTGAAACTGGCCTGCAACCTAGGCATGTGCCCTGACTGGGACTCAAACCGCGATCGTGTGGTTTGCAGGCCCGCGCTCAATCCACTGAGCTACACCAGCCAGGGCCTGAAATATTTTAAAATAAATTTGTGATATAGTGGAATATGTGCTTCTTTATTAACTCATTAAAGAACAAGACCTAATGATTGGCATAGTTATTAACATAATTTTGAGGTAGTAAAGAATGTGAATCGTATTTTGAGTTATCTGCAGCAATTGTAATGTGATACAAAAACATCTGTGGTTTCTTTTGGTTGCAAAGTCATAACAATTGCTAACACTATGTGGTTTATGGCCTGTAGTCAAAATAGGATGTGCTGACTTTTATGTAGTAGTTTAGCTTTGAAACTGGAAAAGTTGGCATTCACGCTTCCTGTCACTACCAGAACCAACAAATAGAGACAAAGATTGAATACACGCTTTATTCAGATGCCAGCAATCTGAGGAGGCTAGTTACTTATCCTCCAAAACTGGCTTAATATCTTAAGCCAACCTTTTCATAAGGAGAAGAAAGTGTAGATAAGAGGTTTAGAAAAAAGATTAATCAAAAAGCAATTGAAGCTCAGGGGTGATTTTCCATCTGGGTTCCCTCCTTGGAACACAATAGCTCAGGTACCCTGGGGCATAAAGATTGACCTCCTGGGGTCACGTGCTCAAGCATTCCAGTTCCTGGAATAACAGCTTTCCGTGGGCATTGATCACTTAATTCTATTAACTATAATTAAGGCTAAAATCTTTAACTCTTGATTCTCTATCAGTTTGATGTAATTTCTTAGATCCTTGAATTCTCTATCAAGTTCAAAAATAAAAAACAAACTCCAATGCTAAGAAGAGATAAAATCTGAACAAATTTGAGACAGACTGAAGAAGGTGAATGAAATAGAAATGAGTATGGGACACATGAAACAGCATGTGCAAAGGTATGGAGGAGACATGAGAGAGAAGGGACTGTCAGCAGAGTGCTTTGTTTAGAATGAAGAATGAATTTGACATTGTGGTAGGAAGTGAAGCTGAAATGACTGGCAAAATCTCATATCTTTGGGATATGGGTTGACTATACATTATGGTGATTAAGTGTGATCCTGTTTTTAAAAAATGTTTTAAAAATATATTTATTGATTTTCTTTTGAGAGAGAGAAACATTAGTGTGAGTGAGAAATGTCACTTGGTTGCCTCCCATACGTACCCTGATCAGGGATCGAACATGCAACCTAGGTATGTGCTCTGACCAGGAACAAACCCTTAGACTTTCGGTGCACAGGTAAAATTCTCTGCAAACTCTCCATTGTGTAGTCTGGGGTCCAGCAGCAGTCATCTGCTCTGTGGTATGCAGATTGTTTTGAGCTAAAGGCAACTGTAACCTCAGACTCAGGAGAAACTTCTGCCTTAACTATCTAGAAAAATTTGAATTGGAGGTCTTGCTCGTAAGAGATTATTAGAGATAACATCTTTTGAGCTATCTACAGGGCAAGGAAAACTTCTATTTATTAAAAGTTTGCTTTTCTTATCACTTGAAGGAGTTTCCACACCTCTCCACAGGTGGCAACCACTAATAAAGTGCTTGTAAATTCTGGATCCAGTGATACGTTACAGATACAATGGTAGACTCATTTGGTTCATGATCTCATAATCTCTCATTACCTGAATTACTGCATACTTCTTTAAAAATCAATACATTATTTTTCTGCTTAGTAAATTGTAATTCTCTTTGTAAAAAGACACTTAAGCAATGCAGGGAGTATGTGATTTAACAATTTCATCTTTCAGAGATAACCACTGTTAACACTGTGTGAGATATATATATATATATATATATATATACACACAATATATTTATATATATTGTATTGTGATATATATATATACACAATATATATATACACTATATATATATATTGTCCAGATTTTTACATTCAAATATTAACATATTGTTACTTTTGTTTTATGCATTATTTTCTCACTTTCCCTGTCTCTACAGTAGCCCCCTTGTAATCTATTCTCAATACACACTTTACAAAAGTATAAGTGAGTGACTTCTCTAAAAGGCAAATTCATCATGCTATTCCTGTTTACCATCCGTAAAAGTCTATCCATTTCTTTTTGGATAAGTCTAAACTTTTTAGATCACATACAAAATCCTGCATGTTCTGATCCCTTCTTACTCCTGTAGCCCTGAGCTCATACTTGACTGCGTTGAATTCCAGTTTTGAGGCATTGGACAAGTTTTTTCAACTGTTAAATGAAGATTAAAAATTATACTTATCACAAGGAGATAATATATAAAGCATACTGCCTGGTTTAGAGTTAACAATAAATATTGGCTATTGTGGAAAGACAACAGGTTCTTGTATATATCTATTATATATGTATACGTGTTCAGTCTCATGTTTTCTGAGTAGGATCCTTTGAGGTGCTGATTGGGTAATGCTTGAACATAACTGGAACGACCCCCACCCTGCACCGAAAAAGAAAGACAAGGAAGAAGGGAAGATTGATTTAAATAGGTTTGAAAGAAGATGGAAGGTGAAAACCTGATTGGTAGGAGAGGATGAAAAGAGGCCAGTCCCGAGAGGTTTTTTTTGGCGGAGGGTTGCGGGGTGGGTAGGGTGGGGCGGGGATATCGGTGGTGATAAAATTTAAGGTCGAATAGATTTGAGAGAAGCAGATTTAAGAATAAATGGGACTTCGGAGAAATAAATGGGTAAGATATTCAGGACATTTTACTTCCCTCCGCTCCAGCTCCCCACAACTTTATTTTGTCAAGGCATTATGAATGTCAAATTTATGTTCTTTCAGTACGTTACGCTGAGTCAAGACTGGCCATGAACTAGTCCAATGGTATTCCAATTACACAATTGTATGTGCCATCCTTCAGCGTCCACTCCACATTCTTAAACTCTGATGTCTGCCGGAAATTGATTCATCAACAAATATTTGAGTGACCTCTCTTCCCTTCTGCTGAATAGTCTTTTTTTCAAGTTCAGCCCCCAAAGTCTTTTAGGGTTACTTTCCTGACATTCTAACATTAAAATTTGCCTTTTTTTTTTTTGTGCAACCTAGCTCCCCGCATCCACTTCATTCCTCGGTTAGTTAAATGTAGAACACAACTGTTTTACTGTCTTCCTTTACTGAGCTCCTTCGAGCCAGGGGTAGCGTTTTATAAATCTATTAGCTCAGTGTATGGCACGAAGTAGATGTTTAGTAAATGTTTTTTGAATGAATGTCTTGTGCATCTCAGTGACATCACATCCTGTATACAAGGACGTCAATCTGCACTCATTTGTTGGAAACCTAGAGGTCGGAAGGTTTAAGTCATTGTTTATAAGATGCATAAAATATTCAAACGCAGGCTAAGGTTTTTGAACTTCCACTTTCGCAGCGCGACCACAGGGAGTGACGCGTCCCAGTCTCCTAGCTCAGAAATTCCAGCTGGAGGCGGAAATACGATACTTCGAAGGTGACGGCATTCCACCACTCCCTGGGAATAGGAAGTGCGGGGGAGGGAGCCTGCTGCTCACCTATCGCGGTGTTTCCTTTTTTTTCTCACTCCCGGGGGAGCTCTCGCGAGAGAAGGCAGAGGAAGATGGCTGTGCCCTGTTTTTCGGGGTGAGGCGGTCGTGGCTATTGGAGCGGCGGGGGCCGGGATCGTGGTGTCGTGGGTATCTTAGCACTAGCTCCCCCCAGCGAGCGCGCGTTTCTTCGTACCTAGGTGAGAGCCGGCTCTTTTTCCTCCGGGAGATGCGTTTGTCCTGGGCTCGGGGGCTCTGTGGGAGTTCATGCTGCGCTGGAGGCTCCTGGCCACCGCTCTAATCGCCCTGTGGCGCCGCAGCGCCTACTCCGTCGCCGGCGGTGAGCCCCCCGGACCCCCTTTCTGCCCCTGGCGGCGATGACTGGAGAGAAGATCCGCTCACTGCGGAGGGACCACAAGCCCAGCAAAGAAGAGGGGGACTTGCTGGAGACTGGGGATGAGGAAGCGGCGGCTGCCCTCGGTGGCACCTTTACTGGAAGCAGGATCGGCACGAGCGGCAGCGGCAAGGGCGGCAAAGCCTGTCATAAGATCTTCAGTAACCATCATCACCGGCTCCAACTGAAGACAGCTCCGTCCTCCTCCAATCCACCCGGCGCGCCGGCCCTGCAGCTGCATAACTCCTCTGTGACCACCACCTCCCAGTCCCAGACTCTTCTAGCGGGCACCAACCCCGTTGCCGTCGCCGCAGATGGAGGCATTTGCCCCGCACACTACCCAGTGCACGAGTGCGTCTTCAAGGGGGATGTAAGAAGACTGTCCTCACTCATCCGCACGCACAATATCGGGCAGAAAGATAATCACGGTGAGGAGTGCTCGCCCCTTTCCACCTCTCCTTCCCCGAGTCGAGCCGAGGGTGCGCCTCTGGATTCATAGGCTCTTCTCAAACAAACCTTTCTTTCCTTTGTTTATCATCTGGGCTAAAGGCCCATAAATCACGATGGATTCACTAATAGCATGCCAGTGGTCAGGGGATTGGTTGTGGGTGCAAAGGAATATTTTCTCCTTGCCCACTTCAAAGTTTCTAGTGAGAAGCTGTTTTGTTTGTGTTTGAGACAGGCCTTCAATGTGTGTTGATTCTTGATTATGAGAAATACTAGGTTGCTTCTTATCCATCCTGGCTTTTTTCCTTTGCTTATGGAACTACATTTCTTTCTCTCCCCATCTCTCACGTTGGGATCTTGAATTTGGACTCACATGTTGCCCACCTGCCTTCGTTAGTTAGATACAGATTCCAACTTGACTGCAACTGGTTGATTCCTGCTTGCCAGGTTGTCTCTTTCGTAGTAGTAGTTTTTTTTTTTTTAAACGCTTTAAGGAAACTTAGTTTGATACACAGTGTCTACACTTTGCATTTAAGGTGGAATATAGAATGCTTTGCTTTCTGAAAACCACACAGTTTAAATTTTTTGGCGTTTAGAGCAAATAAAGTGACTTCTGGGTAGCTAGAATTTTGTTGGAGTAGAGTTTTGAGTTTTTTGCTTGTTTTAGATAGCCAATTGCTAATAGTAGTGTTTCATCTTAATGACTGCAACTAAAAATAGTACTGTGGTTTTTCATAGGAACATCATCATAGCCTATATGACAAATATAGTATCATTTGTTATTCGAGGACTGTATTTCTGCTTTTTGCCTTACCTTAATTCATCAGCTGATATTTTTTCTGTTTTTTAGTTCTGAAAACACTGCGATTGGGTTAACTTTTAAAACAACAGTAAATTTTTTATGAAAACAAATGTAAACACTGATATTTTCAAAATTTCATTGATAGGCCATTTAAACTGTGTAGTTGGCAAATAATGTCGCTAGCTCTGCTTTTAACTGAACATGACTTTTTCATACATTCAGTTAGAACACTTGGAACTCTTCTCAAAATAATATAACAATTTAATGAAACACTTGTGGAATAAGCTCCATTAATTCCATCGGACTCTATGTTTCTTATTTAAAATGAGGGCAAAAATTGAGATAAAGAATTCTGTTGGTTGTATAATTTTCTAACAACTGTGCTTATATTCTGAATTTAATGGTATTGTCATAATATCACTATCTGTCATTTGTCATAAATCAAGTTCCCCCAAATTTCCTGAAAACTGCACCCAGTTTTTAGTCCTACCTTTAATTTATAGAATTATTTTACTACTGTTCTAACAAGCATATTATTATTTGTTGATAGTAGTTATATTTTAACTGGAGAAGAGCTTTTAGTGGGAAGTATAGTGTGGCTTCAGGTTATTAGTCAGTTATTAAGAACTTTTTCACATTTGGACTTCATACTAACTGTTTTATTTTAATGGCCATTGCCTTTGAAAGAAACGTCCCTGAAAACAATGTAAAGATTTTTTTGAGGGATAGTTTTTTTTTTCAAATAAGAGACAGACAAATATGACCAAATATGATAGTGTGGTATATTAGAACTGATTTTCTTGAGTGATCATAAATAATACTGAGTGGCAGTATTATGGGGCTTCAGTATTCTATAAAACAACATTTAGGAGTTGGTTTGTTAAAATACAAATTATGTTCAAAGTAATTGGAATCGTAAGTATCCCTAAACTTGTTTCCTTAGTCCACTGAAATTCACTTCTTTAATTGCCTCAATATACCAAATGTTCTCATTGTACTTAGCTACCCTTATATTGTTGATATAAGGGTATTTTTATATTTTTGATGAATGTAACCAAGGTTCACGTACATGTGGGAAGGGTAATTGTTTTTCCCCTGCAATATACATTCTCATATCCTCCTGTAGGTCTGCTAGGAAGAGCAGCTTGTATTTGATGTGCTACTTCTTTAGACCCTTTCCCAGTAGCTGCATAATTTCCCCATTATATTGTTATTTTTAGTCATGCTTTTTAGTAACCTGGATACTTTATTTATATTTTTAGAATGCTTTTTCTTTCAAATTACAAAAGAGTACTCATACCAATGCATAGCAGAGCCATAGAGTCATACCACATCATATCATGTAGTTTTATATTCACTGTAGAGATTCCTTCCACATGTTTAAATTGTATCTAAATTGTAGATACAGTTTATTGAGTGTGTCAGCACTATGGTGTTTACATACATTATCACATTTAATTCTTACAATAACCTGCAAAGCAGTTAGTTTTATCCTATTATAAGGAAACTTTTCTAAAGTTGCGTTTAGGGTAAGTTGTAAAGATGGGAAATAAACTAGTAGCTATGACTCTAAAGCCCATGATCAACATCTTTGTAAACATTTCTATTGATCAGGACCCACTATATTGCAAAGAAGTCACTTATAATGTGTCTGTGATAGTTTACAGCAAAGTTCTTTACTACATATTTTCCCATTTAGTTGTTATAACAGTTTTGTAGAGAGACTCTGCCATTGGAGAGCTCTCAGAGTTTTTCTGAAGAGCCCATATCTCTCTTGTTTGTTCTGTGTCTTTTTTATTTAATGGCGAGATAAATGGCGAGATAAATCTCTCGCTCACATTATAGCTGGTTAGATATTTGACAAGAGCTATCATGTTCTTGTCTTCAGGTAAACATTTCTAACTTCTGTATCCATTCTTCATATAACATTGTTTATAAAGTGCTTAGAATGGTCCCAGAATGTAGTGCATACAATATTGGGCTGTGTATAATGCACACCCACATTTCTGTGTGCATTATACACAGGGTTATTATACCCATTATTATACCCATGCTGTGTAATCATTATTGAATAAGTAAATGAAAGTCTTAATCATCATCTTAGAGTGAAAATCCAGTTTTTTAATTCTTTTTATTGTTAAGTTTAATAGGAGCAAGGACAGAGTTTTTTGTTTTGTGGTAAAATGTTGGTTGAGTATGAGTTACTTTTCTAACCATCATTTATTTTGAAGAATACTGTATTTGGATACAAACACATCTTTTGAAATATAAGTTAAATATAGTAACACCCGTAACATCTTATATACTGTGTTCAAATTTGCTAGGTGATTGTGACTCATATTTAGTAACAGCTTTTTTGGAGTGGGTAAAAAGATCCATTACAGTAAATGCACACAAATTTATTAAACTTTGTATCTTTGGTATATCCTAGGTTATATAGCACCTTCTTCTCTTTTGCATAGAATTAAGGTTTAAGTCTAAGCCTTTTTTCACATTGACTACTAAGATTTTTGGGGGTCACTTTTAGCCACTGGTAGTTAAACAAAGCATTGTGATTTTTACTTCCTCACTTTTAGAATTGAGAATGTTTGTGAAGCATATGGAAGATTTCCTAGATTTTGACAGCACTTTTAATTTGTTAAACATGTAATTTTGTATTTTCTCTTGTGTTAAATATTCTTAGAAGTGAAGCAACTTCTCTTGGCCATTAGTCAGAAGCTTTTAGTTGCCACAGTGATGAAAGTTGTTGATACATAAATTGCTCAAATCAGCCTTTTCTAGATTTTGAACAGTTTCCAATGTATTCTGAGAGATTTGGCAGTTTCTACTGACTTTAATTGCATTACCTGGCATGGGACAATCCATCTTCTCTATACACAGTTAGTGTTTATTTTTACTGAGTTGTGTAATCTTCTTGAAGCTATTTCACACTGTGATTATAAACTTCAAATTTAAGTTAAAATTCAATTCAGAATATTCCTGCTAATGCAGGTAACTCATTGAAGCGATAAGGAAATGACTACATGTGTACTATGTCTCTGCCTGGTAGCTGGCAGATTTCTTCAGACGGGGATTTTAAAACATCTTAATTTTGAAAGTAAAAAAATGTATGTTTGAAAATTGAGTCATTAGGATAATCTGGTGTTCGTATGGTATATTCTACTCTATATTTTAAAATTCTTTTTGATTTTATCTGTTTTCGTCAGTAAAATCTTCATGATAGGTGATGCAGGAGAATAACATATGTCTGTTTGAAGAGTGACTATAAATCTAAACTGCGTGGCAAAAAAATCTTGAACTAGCCTCTGGTGAACAATTATAGCCATGAGGGTTATAATGACGGCACATCTTTAAAAGAACATTAGTTCCTATATATCTGTTCCCGTATTTTGTCGTCTTTTCTGAACTTTGGTTTTGAAAGGCAGGCATCATTTTTTCCTTAGAAGAAAAGTGGTTTCTGGAGACCCAAGATGATCCATTATACACCCTCACTGGATACGTGGGTGATGTGGTGGTGAAGCCTGTTACTCTGCTGACCTGTTGAGTTGATTCAGTTGATCTTGATGACTATATGATATGATCTTCCACCTTTCACGTCTTCCTCCATGTGCATCTCCAACAGAGTAGGATGGTCAGTGGATTAAGGGGTTCTGTTTCCTGATGGCATCATCATTAGCACTACAGAATGTGATTTACCGATTAGAATGGTAATATGAACACATCTACAGAGCTACCTCAGAAGAGGGGAGGGGGAAATCTCTAATTTCCTGAACTGAGCTACAATACGAGTAGGGATTCTGACCTTCCACACTGGGCAAAAAGGAAGCAGAAATGAGCAGTTAATGACAGTGATATGTCCTGGGCATCCTCAATGAGGCAGGAGAAACCTGGAGGGCTCACTGGAGAATTGAACATGCTTGCCCCAGGTACTATCACTCTGAAGTCATAGAAATCTAATGCAGAATACAGTGTAGTTGTAAGGATGCTTTGGATTCTGGAAAATGAGTAGTTTCTCAAAAATTGGTTGGGGGCTAGGTTGATAGACACTATGTTGCTGTTCATATACCATTTATATCATTGGAAGTGAGATGGAAGATCAGTTTTAGAGTAAGACTGAAGCATATAAAAATTGCGTTAGGCCTGGCTGGTGTAGCTCAATGTATTGAGCGCGGGCCTGTGAACCAGAGGATCGCGGTTCCATCCCCAGTCAGGGCACATGCCTGGGTTGCCGGGCAGTTCCCAGCAGGGGACTCATGAGAGGCAACCATACATTGATATTTCTCTCATTCTCTCCTCTTCCCCTCTAAAGATAAATAAATAAAATCGTTTAAAAAATTGCATTAGGAAAAAGAGACAAGGTCTTTTTTCTAATTGAACATTATGAATGGTGCCGTCAAGATAAGCGAGGTTTAATTTTGTGGTTTAGTTGAATTTTATCTCTTCTTAAGCCTGTCACTCTTGTTGAAATTGTGAAGATTGTCTGCACAACTAGCAGGTCATCTCTGTATTTGGAATCAGATTTGAGTTTGAGACCATGCTTCTATAAAACCTGTTTTATGAAATTATAGTGTTTACTAAACTGCTGAAGTAATTAGATATTGGAACATATTATTGGAACATTATTGTAGATACTGGAACAATATATTGAAATATTGGAACAATATGTAAGTAGATATTGGAACAATATATTGGAACATTATAACATTCAATGGGAGACTGCATTTGAAAATATTTTACTCTGAGGGCTCAGAGTAATAATATGAGGTCCCTCATAATAATATGAGATCCTCAGATAATAATAGTAGCTATTAATAGCAACATCTTGCTCTCGCTTTTGATGTTAAGTATCTTCCAGCAAAAGGCATTTTTTGTTTTTGAGGTTTAGATAAGACTTCACTTGAGATTTATCTGATACTTGAATTTATACTGTCAGTCTGCTACAAGAGTAGGTTTATTTGACTCTCCTACAAGTTTCCTGTAGTTGGTTACTAGTGTAACTGAGCTCAGTGCATTTGGATTCTTGGTGGTAGATATCTATCAGGCATGTTAATGCATGTTCTCTCTTACTGCGCTGAATTCCATAAAAGCATGTGTACAGTCTTGCATGTCATCTTATGCGTATCTCTTCTCTGGTAGCTTTTGTAGAGAATCTTGTGTAGACCTGCTTTGTCCTGGGGTGAAATTGTTTTTGGAAAGTAAAAACAGATTTTAACACTATTCTGATGGTTCTTTATCTTATTTTTTAATTTTCTTTGTTCATGTATTCCTTCGTATAACAGCTCCCATATACTTCATATACTGAGCTCCCAAGATGTGATAAACAATGTTTTTGGTACTGACTGTACAGCGGTAAATGAAACAAAGTTCCTGCTCTCCTGCAGCTTACACTTTAAAAGAGGGAAGATAAGTAATAAAGCTGTAGATACGTGGTAATGATAAATACAGAGTAAAACAAAGCAGGATGAGAACAGAGGATAGAGGAGAGGGGAGGTAGTAATTATTTCATTGAGGTCAGGTTCAGGGAAGACATCAGTGGTAAAATAAATTTAAGCAATTATCTAAAGAAAGTTAGGGAGCAGAGATATCTGCCAGAACAGAGTTTCAGACAGAGAATAGCAAGTGCAAAGTTACCATGTTCAAGGAATAGGAAGAAGGCTAATGTGGCTGGAACAAGGGGTAGATTGGTAGGAGATAGGAGATTTGAGAGGTAAAACTTTTGCAGACCATTATTAAGGATTTTGGCTTTTATCTGAGCAACATAGGATGCGTTTTGAGCGTTTTGAGCAGAGGAATAATACTGATTTTTAAAGGTTCACTCTGGTTGCTTTGTGATGCAAAAACTTGGTTGCACAAGGGGGAGTTGAACATGCTATTTTAGCAAGTGAGGGTAGCTATGGGAATAGTGAGAAGGTAGAGTTGGTTTGGAATTGAAGATAGATTGGACGTAGTAAGTGCCAGTGTGTATTTAGTGTCTAGGACAGTACAATTTATGAGAGAATACAAAAATTCTCTCATTGCTTACTTGGATGGGACTTGAAGGTATCTGTAGAAGCTGGAGCTATGTTGATTCTAGTACTTGTAATTTCCTGCTTTGCTCCCTAGTTAGGGGCAAATTGAGTCAAAACTATTTTAGTGGTAATACAAAGTCATTGCTTGCCTTTCTCACTGTGTTGACATTTTTGCTTGTGGCACGGAAGCAGTAGCAGATAAAATTGTTGGAACCTTAGCATGACTTAAGGAACCAAACTGCTAGTAGACATTGTATTATTCACAGTCATGTACTTGCAGTTTTTAAAAAGGCTATTTTTCACCCTGACCACATAGCTCAGTTGGTTAGAGCATCATCCCCATATGCCAAGGTTGCAGGTTCAATCCCCGGTCAGGGCACATACAAGAATCAACTAATGAGTGCATAAATAAGTGGGACAACAAATCGATTTTTCTATCTCTCTCTCTCCCCCCCCACCATCCCCCTCTCTCCCTCTTCCTGTCTCTCTCTAAAATCAATCAATAAAAAAGCCATTTTGAATGTTATTGATGGAGTTGTAGAAATTATTAATTTTACTGTCTTAGTCTCAAGTGCATATCTCTATATTCTTTGACATAATATGGATTATGCATGATGTTATTCTGCATACTGAAGAGAGAATAAAGGAAAATAGTTGTGAGTTGTTTGAGTTATAAGCCAAACTGGTTGCTTTTGTCACAGAACTTCATCTTTACTTGAAAAAAAAAATACAGACAAACTATGGTTATTTCAATTTGTATATTTGGCAAACATTTTCTGGAAAATGAATGAAGTGAGGCTGTACCGTCAGGGGATATAATTGATGTACTTATTGCCAGTGAAAAAATTAAACTCTGAAATGAAAATTAGCATTTGGGAAAGGTCTCTGTCACTCTAAGCTTGACAGTTTCCCAGTATTTAGACTGTTTTGCCCAGATTGGTGATATTACCAAATGTGATTTTTGACACTTCATTCTCTATGTGGTAACAAGTGTGATCTTAAACTGTATGGGTGTTATACCATGTCGTGTCACGTCCCTGCTCAAGATTCTTTGGTGCCATATCTGCTTTAAAAGTAAGTTCATATTTCTTTCTGTAGTTGTAACTATAGTAAAAGGTACAGTCTTACTCTTAATCTTTCATGATCTTAATCTTTCATGATTCGGCCCTTGCCTACTTCTCTGATGTAATTTTGTACAAACCTCTCCTTTCGTCTGTGTCTGGCCTTGTTTTCTTTCACTTCCTTGAATATGTCCAGGTTATTTCTGGCCTTTGTCTGGAATGCATTCTTTTCTCTTTCTTTCATTTCTTAGTTCCTACTTTTAGATCTCATTTTAAACATCTTTTTGGAGAGATTTTTCTGACTAAATTATCAAAAAGTATGTCTGCCTTTATTATTTTCAATCTTAGCCTTTTGTTATTTTACTTAGCACCTATCATAATCTATTTTGTTTTACGCTATAATTATCTTATTATCTTTTATGAATATAAGCTCTAAGGGCAGAAGTTATTTTTAGCTTGTTAATGGATGAATTCTTAATGTGTAGCACTATGCCTATCACATAGTAATGCTCAATAAATATTTACTAAATGTAAATTGATTTTACTTCTGGATAAAATGTCAGAAATAACAGAACCTACAAACTCGTCTGACTTGTTAAAATACAATAATGACACTAGAATCAAATAAAGTAGATTATGAGGGAAGTTTTTAATAATTAGTGTGGTTACATATAGAAATTATTCCGATGACTGACAAGGGTTCTATTCTGGAAGCAATATAATATGACATGACATCTTTACTGATTAGAACAGGGGTCTACAAACATTTAAAGAACAGGATAGTAAGTATTGTAGGTTTGCAGGCCATACCATCTCTTGCATGAAAGTAGCTGTAAACAGTTAATAAAACAGTCAGCACATGGCTCTGTTGCAGTAAAGCTTTATTTATGTTATAACCCTGAATTCAGAGGATGAGAAACTTTCTTGTGTGGTAAACAGATGGCAAGAGCGATTTTTGTGCCCTACAGCAAGCCTGTCCCTTCTTTTTTTCTTTATTCATTGCTGTCATTAGGGCTCATAACAGAGCAAAAAAATAAGATACAAGCTATTGCTAGTATCTTATTTTGAATAGAGGTATTCACACCAACTAAGCAAGGGGTCAAGGAAGCTTATTTTAGTCCAGAACTAATGAGCGGGACTAACATTGGTGATGGTTATTAAGGCAAAATAAATAGTTTAGTAAAAAGGCCTTTGTAAGGGGTACTTAGAAATGTTAGGAGTATGAGTGAGTCTTACCACAATCCTACCAACAACCTCAATTATCTCCCGCTTTTTAATTAATTAATTTATAAATACCTTTTTGCAATATAATTAATATACAGTACAATTGAATCATTCAGAGTATACAGTTAAATGATTTTAGCTGTATTTATAGTTGTGCAACCATTACTACAGTCAATTTGAGAACATTATGATCACCCTAAAAAGAAACCCTGTACTCTTTAGCTTTCACTCCTCAAAACCCCTCATTTTCCCTAGACAACCACTAATCTACTTTTGTCTTTGTAGATTTGAATGTCCCAGACATTTCATGTAAATGCAGTTACACAGTATATGGCCTTTGTGATTGGCTTTTTTCACTAAGCACATTGTTTTCAAGGTTCATCCATGTTGTAACACATTTCAGTGTACTTCATTACTTTTTATTACTGAATAATGTTTCATGGCATGGATGTATCTTATTATCTTTATGCATTCATTAATTAACAGACATTTGAGTTGTTTCTACCTTTTGCCCATTATGAATAATGCTGCTGTGAATACTTGTATCACTTTTTGTGTGTATATGTTTTCATTTTCTTAGGTATACCTGTTGGTGGGTCATGTGATAAACCTGTGTTTCCTGTTTTGAGGAACTGCCAAGCTGTTTTCCAAGTGGCTGCACTGTTTTACTTTCCCAACAGAAGGGCTTAAGGGTTCTGATTTCTCTTCCTTGGCAACACGTACTATCTCTCTTTTTGATTATTGCCATCCTAGTAATTACAAAGTGGTATCTCATTGTAGTTTTGATTTGTATTTCCTTAATGGCTAATAATTTTGAGCATCGTTTCATGTGCTTGTTGTCCACTTGTATATCTTCTTCAGAGAAGTGGCCATTCAGATTCTTTCCTATTTTTAAATTGGGTCTAAACAATTATTTAGTTGGAAGGGTTTTTTCTGCATTCTGGGTACAAATATATGATTTGCAAAGTATTTTCTTCCTAAGTTGTTTTTTTGAAAAAAAAATTTATTTATTTATCTTTAGAGGGGAGGGGAAGGGAAGGAGAGAGGAAGAGAAACATCAATGTATGGTTGCTTCTCGTGCATCCCCTGCTGGGAACTGGCCCCTGCTGAGAACTGGCCTGCAACCCAGGCATGTGTCCTGACTGGGAATCGAACTGCGATCATCTGGTTCGCAGGCCCTTGCTCAATCCACTGAGCTACACCAGCCAGGTCCTAAGTTGTTTTTTCACTTTCTTGATGGCATCCTTTGCAACACAAAGCACTCTAATTTTGATGAAGTTCAATTCCCTTATTTTTTGTTGCTGTGTTTTTGGTGTATCTGAGAAACTATTACCTAATCCAAGATCACAAAGATGGACTCCTTTGTTTTATTTTCTAAGAGTTTTATAGTTTTGCTCTTACATTTAGGTCTGTGATCTGTTTTGAATTTATTGATGTATACATCTATCTTTATGCAAGTATATACTCTATTAATAACTGTGCTTTTATAGTAAGTTTTGAAATTGGGTAGTGAGTCCTCCAATGTTGTTATTCGTTTTTTAAACATTGAAGCTAGACCCCACTGAAAAGAGTACTGAAGAATGGGTTAGAAATTTGTAGGTGAAGCACGAGACTGTCTAGTCTTGTATGTTAAAAAGAATCCCCCAAGTTACATTCAAATGCAAGAACAGTTTATTTTGGAGAAATAAACAAAAACATTCCTGATTAGTCAGAATAAAGAGCTTGTAGGAAAATAGCAAATAACAAAATTGCAAAGATTAGCAAAAGACAAACCAATGAGAACCTCTAGGCAACACTATTGAGTTCAGACTGTGGTATATGTTTTAGAATGACAGTTTAATTTCAAAATGATATCTCAAGTCACACAGCCTAAAAACCTCTTGAGTATAGATGAGAGCAAACCTATAATAATATTCTAAAATGAAGTTACTAATTAAAAGTTATATATATTTTCAGATATTAGTATTTTTACAGAGTGTTTACATGAACAGTCTTTGCCAGTTAAATGAGCTGCACAGATATCAAGAAATCGTAAATAGGATAACAAAAGATTTGATTGCTTTATTGAAGATATTTGTGTAATATATGATTTATCCCAATCTCATAGCTGGGCAGAACCTTCAAAGATGCTCCATACACACACACCTCTTCTCCTCAATAAAGTCAGAAGAGAATGAGAATTGTTGCCCCAAACAACAAGGTAGTATTTTATGTAAAATTTACAAGACACAAAGAAATTCACTAAATTTAAATTGTACCTGTAAATAATTTTATAAAAAACCAAATGATTATAGTAAATATCTATGTCTTAACCATTAGGAACAAGAAAATGTCAGGCTTTGGGATATAATTCACATTATGGCTTCAGAAATAAAATTTTGAAGTACAAATTTTTCATTAGTGCCTGACAATATACTGTATTTTGCCATGTATAATGTGCTCCTGTGCATAATACACCCCCACGCTTTAGCACTGTGCATGTATAATGTGCATCTTTATTTTTCCCTCAAAAACTTGGGCAAAAAGTGCACATTTTTCACAGCAATATACGGTACTCCTCAGTTTTCACAGCTTAGAACTCACCTAGTTGAAATATGGAAACCACTGTGATACATATTTTTAGGTGGTGAGCTTTTTAATATATTTTATTTTTTCTATTTTTAAAAATTATATTTTGTTGGTTATAGCATTACAGTTGTCCTGATTCCCTGCCCCGGCCACCCCTCCCCCCATTCCACCCAGCATCCCCCCACCCCCTCAGGTAATTCCCCCACCATTGTTAGTGTCCATTCATATATGTTCTTTTTTTAAAAAAATATATTTCATTGATTATACCATTACAGTTGTTCTATTCCCCCCCTTCATTCCCCTCCACCCGCACACTCCCTTCCCCACTATTCTCCCCCCTTTAGTTTATAACCACGTGTCTCAGTTTCTTTAGATTCTATATTTCCCCCACTATTCTCGCCCTCCCCCCTATCTATTTTCTACCTACCATCTATGCTATTTTCTGTGCCTTCTCCCCCCTTCTCCTCCTCCCACTCCCCTGTTGCTAACCCTCCATGTGTTCTTCATTTCTATGGTTCCACTCCTGATCTAGCTGTCCTCTTGGTTTGCTTTTGTTTTAGGTGTGGTTGTTAATAACTGTGTGTTTGCTGTCCTTTCACTGTTCATATTTTTCATCTTCTTTTTCTTATATAAGTCCCTTTAGCATTTCATATAATAAGGGCTTGGTGATGATGAACTCCTTGAACTTGACCTTATCTGAGAAGCACTTTATCTGTCCTTCCATTCTAAATGAAAGTTTTGCTGGATAAAGCAATCTTGGCTGTAGGTCTTTGGATTTCATGACTTGGAATACTTCTTTCCAGCCCCTTCTTGCCTGTAAGGTCTCTTTTGAGAAATCCGCTGACAGTCTGATGGGTACTCCTTTGTAGGTGACTGTCCCCTTATCCCTTGCTGCTTCTAGGATTCTCTCCTTCATTTTAGTCTTGGCTAATATAATTATGATGTGCCTTGGTGTGTTCCTTCTTGGGTCCAGCTTCCTTGGGACTCTCTGAGCTTCCTGGATTTCCTGGAAGTCTATTTCCTTTGCCAGACTGGGGAAGTTCTCCTTTATTGTTTGTTCAAATAAGTTTTCCACTCGTGGCTGTTTCTTTCTCCCTTCTGGTACCCCTATAATCTGGATGTTGGAACATTTAAAGATGCCCTGGAGGTTCCTAAGCCTCTCCTCATTTTTTAAAATTCTTGTTTCTTAGATTTTTCTTTATAGGCAACTTTTAGGAATGCAAATTTTTCTACTGTTGACTAACATCATGTTCAATTCAAACACTAAATGAAAATGCTTAAGAACAACTTTAAAGATAGTTATCCACTGATACCCATTTAGGGACCATCTGTGAGTCAGCTTAGTAAACTATTCAGTGCCTTCAGAGTCTTCAGCATAGAACAAGGTAAAAGAAATCACATGTAAAAGACTCTGAATACCCAAAGCAATATAGAGAAAGAACAAAGCTGGAGACGGCATGCTTTCTAATTTCAAAATATATTACAATGTTATAGTAATCAACACACTATGATACTGGCACAAAAACAGACACACAGGTCAATGGAACACAATAGAGAGCCCAGAAATGAGCACATTTATTTATAGTCAATCACTATATGGCAAAGGAACCAAGAATATACAATGGGGAAAGGACAATCTCTTAAAAAAAATGATGGTAGGAAAATGGACAGCCACATGCAAGGGAATGACTGAATCATTATCTTACACAGTACATAAAAACTAAATCAAAATGGATTAAAGACTTGAATGTGAGACTTAACTCTCTAAAAGTCATAGAATAAAACATCAGCAGTAAGCTCCTTGGCATCAGCTTTGACGATAATTTTTGGAATTAGAAACTAAAAGCATTATGGCAACAACAAAAACGAGTGGAACTATATCAAACTAAAAAGCTCCTGCACAGTAAAGGAAGCCATCAACAAAATGAAAAGGCAACTTATAGAATGGGAGAAAATGTTTTCAAATCATATATCTGCTAAAGTGTTAATATTCAAATGTCTAAAGAACTCATGTAACTCAACAGTAAAAAAAAAAAACCACAACTGATTAAAATGGACACTGGCCTTGACCAGCATGGCTCAGTTGGTTGGGCATGGTCCCACAAAATGAAAGGTTGCCAATTCAGTTCCTGGTCAGGGCACATGCCTGGGTTGTAGGCCAGTTCCCAGCAGGGGACACACAAGAGGCAACCATACATTGATATTTCTCTCCTTCTCTCCTTCCCTTCCCCTCCAAAGATAAATAAAATCTTAAAAAAGAGAAAATGTGGTATGTATTAGAATATTATATAGAATGGAATATTAACCCATGAAAAAAGAATGAAATCTTGACATGTGGCAAAGAGTATGGACCATAAGCACATTATGCTAAATAAGTCAGACAAATACTGTATCATCTTACTTAATATAAAACCTAAACAAACAAACCGAAGCTCATAGGTACAGGGAAGAGATAGATGGTTGCCACTGGGGTGGGGGTGGGTAGCAAAATGGGTGATGGGAATCAGAGGTACAAACTTCCAGTCAAAATAAATAAGCCACAGAGACATAACGTACAGCAAGGCTGTACTGCAAGGCTGTACAGCAAGGCTGTACAGCAAGACTGTAGCAAATAATGCTCTATTGCATATTTGAAAGTTGCTAACAATATTAAAAGTTCTCAACACAAGAAAATTTTGTAATTATGGATAGTGATGTTATCTAGATTTATTATAGTGCATTTAGCAATATATACACATATTGAATCATTGTAGACTTGAAACTAATATAAAGTTACGGAAATATAGCTCAATTAAAAGCTATATTACAAAGGAAAAGAGTTTTTTCTGTCTCAAAATGCTAACTCCTGTGTGAATCTGTTGATAGTACGTTTTTTTCCTGTTGCACTTAAAACAGCAACATGTTATTCTAAACAGTATTTGTTTCTGATCAGTGCCAAAAAAGAAAAACAAGCAAGAAAGAAATCTACATGTATAAGTGTCAATTTCAAATCTGACTGGTCTAGAATAAGATCATCTTCCTTCTTTTTTAAATAGGGAACTAAATTTCATAACTTTGCATTCACATTCTTTGGCTATCAAGACCAGAAAGTAGTCAGAAAAAGTAAACAGCCTTGTTGATAAATTAGTGCCAAAAACAAGCTCAGCATCAACGCTACCAAAAACAAAACCCTTACTGACTTATTCTTAATTCCTATCGCCTATTCTCCAGTTTCAACTTTCACTTATCTCAATACCTATTGCAACAACCTCTAACAGTCTCTCTGTCTTCAGTCTTGCCCCATACCCATCTCTTCTCAATACTTAGATACTAATTTTAAAACAAAAACATTGACCATGTTATACTTTCACTCAAAAGACTGGAAGCACTTCATCTTGTATCTTTAACGTGGTTTAAAACATTCTAGATATATCATTACCTTTCTTCTGTTTTCTTCCACATTCTATATCCTATCCGAACTGCATACCATATTCTCCATTA
The DNA here is from genome assembly GCF_014824575.4 of Sturnira hondurensis. Classification (NCBI taxonomy): domain Eukaryota; kingdom Metazoa; phylum Chordata; class Mammalia; order Chiroptera; family Phyllostomidae; genus Sturnira; species Sturnira hondurensis. The sequence goes on from NW_028073279.1 coordinate 4,724,644, forward strand.
AGCTGTATTCTCATGCTTTTACCCACATTTTGTTAATCCTTCATCCCCATCTATCTGGCATATTAATACCTTTCAAAACAGAACATCACTTTCAGTGAAGCCTTCTTTATCTGTCCTAGGCATTCGGACTCTTCCCCCAAAGCCCTCTGTACCTATCTAATGTCGCACTTTTCACACAAAACTCTACTTTTAATTTTGTGTAAACATATGTCGTCTTCATTAGATGTCACCCTCAGGATGACTAGATACTTATTTGGTTAATTTATGTATAACAAATGCATTGCATCCACAACATTCATAAGAGTCAATAACCATTTGTGAATAAAGTCATGAGAAAAAGCTCTCAGTGTAGCAACCAGCCTTAAAAATATCAGTAGGTGCAGAGACCTAATAATTAAAATACAACAGGCATTACGGTAGGCAAGGGTTGCAAACTTAAATGTTTCCATGATTATGTAATGTAACTGGAAAAGTTTGGGTGCTTTTTCCTAAATGGTTAGAAGAATACACTTGTAAAACCAGATAGTCCTGGAGGTTCCTTTGAGTGAACACTTTTATTATCAGTTCACTGTCTTTAAAGACAAGAGTACTTATGTTTTCTAATTTGTGTTCATTTTGACAAATTTTCCAGGATTCTGTCCACGTCATTTAAATTATTCATTGGCATATGTTTTGTTCACAATATCCTTTTACATTAATAACATTGGATTTATATAAATGCCCCTCTTTTATTCATGTTTCTTGTGTGTTCTATTTTCTTTTGATCAGTCTGAGGTTTATTTTATGCATTTTTTCAAGAACAAAGTTTTAGTATGTTGCTACTTGTGTTTCTCTAATAATTCTTGCTTTTATTTTTTCTATTGTATTTTGGTAAAAAACTCAAATAGAAAAATTAAGCAATTTAAGTTGTTATTTTTCTAATTTCTTAAAATGGATTCTTAGATTATTGGTTTTTCAGCTTTTTTCCTAATGTCTCCTTTATTTTTTATTAATAATTTCTAGCTTAATTGCTCCATGACCAGGGAACAGACAATATAATTTCAATCCTCTGAAACATGTTGAGATTTATTTGTTACATGGTCAAGTCTGGTCAGTTTTTGTAAATGCTTTCTCTATATTGAAAAGAGCATGTTTTACATGATTACTGATTTTTTGTCAGATTGTTGTTACGGGAGGAATGTTAAAATCTCCAACTGTAATTGGGGGTTTCTTTGTCTTGTAGTTCTAGCAGTTTCTGTGTGATGTATTTTCAAGCTATATTATTTTTTTAAGACTTTTTTTAAAAATATATTTTATTGATTATACCATTACAGTTGTTCTATTCCCCGCCTTCAATACCCTCCACCCACACCCTCCCTCCCCCAACATTCTCCCCTCCTTAGTTTATAACCACGTGTCTCAAGTTCTTTGGATTCTATATTTCCCCCACTATTCTCGCCCTCCCCCCTATCTATTTTCTGCCTACCATCTATGCTATTTTCTGTGCCTTCTCCCCTCTTCTCCCCCTCCCACCCCCGTTTCTAACCCTCCATGTGTTCTTCATTTCTATGGTTCCACTCCTGATCTAGCTGTCTTCTTGGTTTGCTTTTGTTTTAGGTGTGCTTGTTAATAACTGTGTGTTTGCTGTCCTTTCACTGTTCATCTTTTTCATCTTTTTCTTATATAAGTCCCTTTAGCATTTCATATAATAAGGGCTTGGTGATGATGAACTCCTTGAACTTGACCTTATCTGAGAAGCACTTTATCTGTCCTTCCATTCTAAATGAAAGTTTTGCTGGATAAAGCAATCTTGGCTGTAGGTCTTTGGATTTCATGACTTGGAATACTTCTTTCCAGCCCCTT